>NC_083577.1:52409782-52694782 GCF_027579695.1 Neoarius graeffei | reverse complement strand
TATTAAAAAAAAAAAAATAGCATAAACAGCAGTAAGCGGCGGCACGGTGGTGTAGTGGTTAGCACTGTCGCCTCACAGCAAGAAGGTCCTGGGTTCGAGCCCTGGGGCCGGCGAGGGCCTTTCTGTGTGGAGTTTGCATGTTCTCCCCGTGTCCGCGTGGGTTTCCTCCGGGTGCTCCGGTTTCCCCCACAGTCCAAAGACATGCAGGTTAGGTTAACTGGTGACTCTAAATTGACCGTAGGTGTGAATGTGAGTGTGAATGGTTGTCTGTGTCTATGTGTCAGCCCTGTGATGACCTGGCGACTTGTCCAGGGTGTACCCCGCCTTTCGCCCGTAGTCAGCTGGGATAGGCTCCAGCTTGCCTGCGACCCTGTAGAAGGATAAAGCGGCTAGAGATAATGAGATGAGATGAGACAGCAGTAAGCCATAATACATGAAACAAAGTCAATATTTGGTGTGAGATGACCCTTTGCTTTAAAAAAAATAGTAGTCTAAGGTACAATGAGTGCAGTTTTATAAGGAAATGAGCTGTAAGTTTTACTGAGCATCTTACAGAACCAGCCACAGTTCTTCTGGACACTTTGCCACACTTGCTTCTTGATTTTGCACCAAAACCCAGTAGCCTTCATTATGTTTTCTTTTTTAATCTGAAAAGTGGTCCCTTATGTAATATGCTGCTCAGATACAAACATTTTTTTTCCCTGTAATATTTAATTTTGTGCTGGAAAACAAACCTTTGGAACTCTAATATGTTTTTGTACTGACTCAATAATGTAGAAGTTATAAAATAGAAATCTATAACAAGGTTTGTATGGAAAAAAAATAGTGTGCCTAAGACTTTTGCACAGTACTGTGTAGATATCATGAACAAGGTTTTAAAAGAAAAGGTCATTGAAATGTGACTCGTGTCATGCAACATGAATATCCATTTATGCCTAAATTTTGGAATCAATGTCAGAAAGTACATTTACATTTAGTGTGCCATTTTAACCTAAATGAGAAGCTTAGACATTTAGAAGATAAGAGAAAGGTACAGTAGAGTATAAATAATCCATTCTTGGAGGTTCATTTATCAAACAGGAAATAAATAAAATAGGTAAAAAATAAATAATTCACAGAAGCATTTAGATAACAAATTAATGGTCTTCATGAAAATTCAGTTAGTTCAGGAAAATGTTTGTGTACATTTAAGTGTAAGTACTCACTGCTGAACCATGATTTAGGCTTAAACTCATTTAAGTTACAAGAGTTACTGCACTTTTATAGATGGATAACGTTGCATGTTGTAAGATTTAATCTCTTATTTCTTTCAATTACATGCACAAACTTAATGAACATATTGTGAAACTCACTTGTTTTATATTCATGACTTGAAAGAAACCAATCCAAAACAAATCGAAAACTAAGCTAAATAACACTAGCTATTCACTTGGGACAACAACAACAAAAAAAATGGTGCACTATAAAAGGAGGAAGAGTTCATTTGCTTTTGTGGTTGCCAGCATGGTTCCAAATGTTGAGCTGCATTATCAGAGGATTTAGTGCAAGCCTTGTTTAGGAAGCTCTCTTTTGTAGTTTGGTCATCATTTTGTTGTTTTCAGCTCTCTGTGAGCTTTTATGGAGTTTGTGGGTATAATAAAACTTTATTGTGATCATTATTTACCAACATATGCACATGAGAAGGCAATATGGTGGTGTAGTGATTAGCATTGTCACCTCACAGCAAGAAGGTTCTGGGTTCGAGCCCAGCGGCCGGCGAGGGCCTTTCTGTGTGGAGTTTGCATGCTCTCCACATGTCTGCGTGGGTTTCCCCCACAGTCCAAAGACATGCAGGTTAGGCTAAGTGGTGGCTCTAAATTGACCGTACAGTAGGTGTGAATAGTTGTTTGTCTTTGTGTCAGCCCTGTGATGACCTGGCGACTTGTCCAGGGTGTACCCCGCCTCTTGCCCATAGTCAGCTGGGATAGGCTCCAGCTTGCCTGAGACCCTGTAGGACAGGATAAGTGGCTACAGATAATGAATGGATGGATGCACATGAGAAGAAAATCAACTGGGGTGTCAAATTATCGTGTTAATTAATTACAGTCATATTTAACGCGTTAATCTAATTTTTAATCTCTAACTTTACTGTTTCTGTATGCGAGTTGTCTTTTTATAAAATCCATTTTTATGTGTTGGGCTTCGTGTGCTTGAGTTGTTGGGGGTGGAAAATGGTCAGTCACACCTGAAGTGGACAATGATTGGCTGTCATTGTGTTTGGGCTTGTTTAGCATAAACTGATAAGCTCCCACTGAACTTGGGGAGGACAGGGTGAAGAGACGTGAAAATGGAGGAGCATGTGAGAGTTGTCGGTCTAATGAACGGGAAATTTACATTTCAAAAACGCCCCGACGGCACCATCGATAAAGGTAGAATGATATGCCTTCTTTGTAAGAAGGAATTTGCTTACCACCAAAGCAGCTCAAGTTTAGCATACCACATCAACGCAAAGCACCCAGTCGCGAGTGCAGCCACAGCTAACATTAGGAGCGAAGACGTTAGCAATTTAGCGAGCCATAGCAAAGCTCTTCGCCAAACTAAACTCGAGAACACCCCACGTATGAGCAAGTCTGCAACCGACAGGCTGGCGAATGTTCTTGCCAAGTGGATAGTGATGAACTGCAGGCCGATAAACATAGTGGAAGACGACGGGTTAACAGAGGTGTTGCGAACCGCGTCCAATGACCCATCATACAAGCCACCGTGCAGGACTATGGACCCTTTTCACGTGACGTCACGACAAATGTGGCCGCCATTTTGGACGTGTACTACCAGTAGTTTACCACAGCCAACATTGAGGAACGGCAGCAAAGAAAGTTTTTACTTTCAGCAAGACTTCCATCATGCCACTATATTGTTGTGCACCTGGATGTAGTAACCATCAACAAACAAGGCAAGGTTTATCATTTTATCGGATCCCGACGGAGAAGCTGGATAGCGGCCATTAACAGATTGGCAGCCCTCGGCATACCAACGCTTGTGTAGTGACCACTTTGTTGGAGGTAAGACGAATAAAATTAGCCAGAAAAGGCATTACATTGCTGTTAACATTCTGTGGCGGCGAGTGTGTAACCAAATAGGCTAAAATAACCCATTGTAACCTCTTTGTTCTTCTGTAGTAGCTATTGTTGACTAGCTAATGTCAACAAGTAGCTGGTATGTTACTGTAGCAATGTTTACGTTCAGTCATTTGGATGACTGTTAAAACCTTTCAGTTTCAAGTTTTTCCTTTACTGTATTTACTAGTTTACTGTAATTATGATCCGGCAGCTATTTACACCGGATCCAGTATAAATAGCTGCCGGAGCCAACGTCCGAGGTTCCGGAGCGCGCTCCGGCTTGCTCTCCCTCAAATTAAGCAGCGCGCGCCGGCTTGCTCCCGGAGTGCTCCGGCCGAGGTTCCCCTCAAATTAAGCAGCGTGCGCCGGCTTGCTCCCGGAGTGCTCCAGCCGAGGTTCCCCTCAAATTAAGCAGCGCGCGCCGGCTTGCTCCCGGAGTGCTCCGGCCGAGGTTCTGGAGCGCACTCCGGCCGAGATTGCCCTCAAATTAAGCAGCGCGCTCCGTAACCTCGGCCGGAGCACTCCTGGAGCAAGCCGGAGCGCGCTCCGTAACCTCGGCCGGAGCACTCCTGGAGCAAGCCGGAGCGCACTCCAGAACCTCGGACGTTGGTGTGTATGTGTATGGCGATGGGTTTTTAATGACATAGGTATACAGATCATGTGGGCCGAAGTCAGGTAAAGACGAGGGCTTCGTGTACTTCCGTACGTCAGTGAACAATCCTGGTGGAAGCAGGTAAACGTCGTTCTCTAAGCCTGCTAACCTCAATTTTTGCAAATATCTCTCCCTCTGCTCGCCCTGTAAATGCCCTACGTCGCTGGATAGTGAAGGTGTTTTCTGCATCTCGCTCCTTTTTCTTTTATGTTTTTCGTTTGTCGCCTTCCTCGCATTCAAACTGATTCGAGCCGAAGTCCACTACATGTCCAAAATGGCGGTCACGTTTACGAAGGTCACGTGACTGAAAAGGGTCTATAGTGACAACCAAAATCAGCAAGATGTACGATGGCGAAAAGAAAAACAAACTTGAGATTTTGGTGGAGGATTCGCCCAACTGTGTTGCTATAACTGGAGATCACTGGACCTCAGCTGGCAACCACAGCTATTTGGGGGTGACCGGACACTTTATTGATGGTGAGTGGAACCTCAACTCATTTGCGCTGACCGTCAGGAAAACAGAAACCAGGCACTTTGCTGTTGAATGCAAAAGGAAAAGCAACAAGTTCAGTGTTTCAATACTTGTATTGCTCAGAAAAGTGTTCTTACTGTTTTTTGATATATGTTAACTTACAGCACTTTATATGGGCCTGATGGGCCTTTATATGGGCCTTTTATTTTATTTTTATTTTCTAATTATTTGGAAATTGACGAAAGAACAGCAATATTCCCTCCCTGGTGGTCGAAACTAAACATTGCAGGCAGCACTTGAGACTAGTCTCAAATACAGCGGAATGTAAATGGCTACGACTGCATCTGTTCAAGTCTGTTAAAAACAATAAATGACTTTATAAAGCCTTTTTTTTGTTATATATCAATCTTTTGATCTGCCACAATAATGTAATGAATTTAAATGAAAATACCTCAAGTTGAGGGCTTTTCTCAGTAATTTTTAGGTGAGATTAAAAAAAGAGGTTAATCAGATCAATTAATTACAGATCATAATTAATTAATCTCTCAATTTTTTAAATCTCTTGACAGCACTAAAATCGACATTACCAATATGTGTAAATCTGATTTTTGTAAATGCAACTGTTTATGATAAAATATGTATAAATTAGGCCCAATATGTGTATTATTGTGTAGTGGTGTAGTGGTTAGCGCTGTCGCCTCACAGCAAGAAGGTCCGGGTTTGGGCCCTGTGGCCGGCGAGGGCCTTTCTGTACAGAGTTTGCATGTTCTCCCTGTGTCCGCGTGGGTTTCCTCCGGGTGCTCCGGTTTCCCCCACAGTCCAAAGACATGCAGGTTACGCCAACTGGTGACTCTAAATTGACCGTAGGTGTGAATGTGAGTGTGAATGGTTGTCTGTGTCTATGTGTCAGCCCTGTGATGACCTGGCGACTTGTCCAGGGTGTACCCCGCCTTTCACCCATAGTCAGCTGGGATAGGCTCCAGCTTGCCTGCGACCCTGTAGAACAGGATAAAGTGGCTAGAGATAATGAGATGACATGAGATGTGTATTATTTGATTGTTGGAAAAATAAGTTGATCCAGAGCTATTGTTTTTAGAGTTAAGTATGTTTGGTTTTTATCTGCAGTTCTGAACTCAAGGTCATAGTTTTGCTGTGAATACCCTTAGCAAGTATGCATATAAAAAGTATTTACTGGCAGATCTCACTGAACATTCACTGATGGCAGTCTAATGTTTGCCCAATGACGCAGGTGTTGTAAAGCCAGAAGTAGGCTACTTGGCTTGGTATAGAGGATGTGCAGTCACGTGACCCGCACGTGTGTACTCCGCCATATTGGACGGCATCAGGATTGTTTACCTTGCGCGAGCATAATGGATCCAGGGAGTAATCCCCAAGAAAATTCAGAAAATACCCCATCTACATCGCGCGATTACTTGTCTAAGTTTGTTCAGCATCTTGAAGGTGACGTGAGGCAGCATTACGTGGAAAAGTGTTCCAGGTTGGGGATTGCAGATCCGTACAACTTGCCGCAATCCTTGTTCAGAGAAATTCGGAGCTGCGGTGCCAGCGATTTGCCCGATCTGGCCTACCACGACATTTATAATTTTCTTGTTAATCGTGAATCGTGTTACACTTGCAAAGCCCTCAAAGCTTACAAGAGCCTGGAAGCTTATAAATATTTTGTTGCGGGATGGGTATCCCAGCTATACCTCTGGAAGGTTCCGAAGAAGGAAGTCTACTTGATAACCTCACAGGTAAGTGGCATTAAGACGTTTATCATAAAGAGACTATGCAGGACATTTTATCTTAAGAATGTTTGAAATCTAAACTCAGTTCCAGATATGAGAAGAAAACAGTAAATCAGAAAGCTGCGCACATTTGCGCAGCTTCCGCAAAAACGTGCGCAGCTTTCTGATTTACTGTTTTCTTCTCATACTTCCTGTTTCATGGACTGTAACGGCATTTGCTTATTTAGTAATTTTAATACAGAATTTACTCTGATGAAATTATTCAGACACTCCAACGCCCTCCCCCCCCCCCCCAAAAAAAAATCGGATCTGCACGATTCAGCCGTGAAAAAGTCGGCATCCACCAAAAGGCGCGCCGTTTGCATCCCTGTTTAAACTCATAGGTTAACCGACTTTAACCGGCTAATGTGGCTCGGTGGTCGGTCAAGATTTTTTTTTGTTTTCGCCATCCCTACTATGGATTGGCCTTTCAAAGGCATATATGAGCCAAAAAGATAAAACATTGTCATAGACTAGGCCAGGGTAGTAGGGCTAGGCATAGCCATTTTAAATGTTAGAGATCAAGCGGACTGACAGCCACAAACACTGTACTGTCTAGTTTCTAAGTATGCAGTTATCATTCAATCCGAAAATCAACTTAACAGATGTACTAGGAGTATTGAATTAGAAGATTACGCCTACTGTACCTGATATGAAGTGTTCACTACAAATTCGGCTGGTAGAACTGGGGTACCAGTTTTCTCTTCGCACAGCGGACACCTATTTTGCGCATCTCTCCTCGTCTGCGGGGAATCTATAAAATGGCAGGCCCTCCTTTTGGCCCTGTCTATTGGTACAACCAAATGCTGAACAAGATATAACCATTCTCAAAAGATCTACTCCCACACACTTGATAATTAGAACGGGTTTGTCTAAGTTCTATGCGCGGCTTTGCTGTCCAAGATGGCAGATAAACAAATTTCACGTGACCTCGTGACGTCACGTGCACACTTTCTATAGGACCAGTCTTTCTTGGTAAATTACTTATTATTCAGCAAGACTTTCTTTGTTTTTCCTCCTCTATCCATGAATACTAATGGTACACATGATAGATGTCTTCAGAAACTGGAAAATACATAATTTATATGCTTCTTAAGACTAGTCCATCCTCATTATTTTGACTAATTTCCATGCTTTCTTGACATTTTGCTGAAAGCAATGACAGTGAGAAGAGCATGGCATTTAAACAGATAAGTTAATAGTGAGAACCCACACCACATGTCAGCAATACATTTGTTTAAATTGTTAGATTATGTTTCATATAACCTGCTGTGTGGTTTTGATGGGGCCATGTTGATCCATCATGTTGTGTGATTGAAAATAAGGCTTTAGTTTAAAGTGTTGAGATGTATGTTTGAAATTCTCATGGGCAATCTGAAAGAGTCTGGCTACTGTTTTTAGAAAGAAAAGTGAGTAGTAGAAGGAGAAAACAAAAAAAGATATAAAGCTTTAAGCTTTCTTTGAAGTTGTCAGCTCTGGTGTGGTTCCAGAATACTGAATAGGGAGATCACTGCACAGGAACTTGAGGATGATGATTTTCCACAATCCAGAGTGTACCCTGCCTCTCGCTCATAGTCAGCTGGAATAGGCTCTAGCTTAGCCTGGGCCCGCCCATCCTAAGTGTGATGCAACACGGGGGCCTGTTGTGAACTTAGTCTGGCAAGGCAAGCTATCTCCAGCTCTTCCAAGCTCCCGAAAAATCGGGAGCCAATCAACTTTGAGCATCTCCAATGGCCCTGGGTAGAGGCATGTTCAAGGCAGTGACGTAGTAGAACTGCGACCGGAAGCCATAGATTGTTTACAGAATCTATGCTGGAAGCGCTTCATTCACTAGAAACATTACGAACATGGAGCAGCGGCAAGCCTTTGACACAGTGGTAGATGCTGTATTGAAAGCATTCAACGGGAAGTTCTCATTGAAAACGGAGCAAAGAGCAGCCCTGGAGGTATTTATTGAAAGGAAGGACGTTTTCACCTTGCTCCCAACCGGCTTCGGTAAGAGTTTAATCTACCAGTTAGCCCCGCTGGTAGTAGTTTCCGTCGCGTCACATACGTCAGAGAAAAGAGTGATGTGATTGGTTTAAGCTTCGTCACAGCCTTTTCTGGCTTCGACCAGTAGCAAACTGAGGCATTTCAGGGAGGCGGGTCAACCACGCGCTTTGGGAAACGGTTTGGCTTAATATCTTTGCCAGACCAATGCTCGCAGAGCTTTGAAGTTGCGTTAGCCAGACTAGCTCTAGCTTGCCTGTGACCCTGTACAGGATAAGCGGTTACAGATAATGGATGGATTTTCCACAAAATCACAAGAAAAAAAAACGGAAATCATTGAATCGCTTGTCCAAAACGGAACTGCCATTCTGAAATGGAAAATAGGTTTTTGTCAGCATCCAGTTTCAAAACCTGGGAAACTCAATCCACACAGCTATACAGCGAGTGGATTTTCTTTTTTTTGGAAAAAAAAATGAAATCGGTGTAAACTGGGTTGTTAACAAACTATCAACTTCTCACCATGTTGTAAATGACGCGAGGGCTTATGATCAGTGTGCATGCTGATTGGATAAAAAAAAGACATCCGGAAATTATAAGCGGAAATGCCTCACCCCGGAAAAAACAAAGTAGCTCACAATGCTGATGTACAATGGTTATACAGTGCCTTGTAAAAGTATTCATCCCCCTTTGTGTTTGCCCTGTTTTGTTGCATTACAAACTGGGATTAAAATGGATTTTTGGGGGGTGAGCACCATTTGATTTCCACAACATGCCTACCACTTTAAAGGTGCACATTTTTTTTTTATTGTGACACAAACAATAATTAAGATGAAAAAACAGAAATCTGGAGTGTGCATAAAGCCCACAGCACACCTTCCCAATTTGTTTATGATTTTGTCAGGCCAATTAAATCACTTACGAATCATTAATGTGTGCGGGGTCACCTCGTAGCTGATTTCATCGGTTCTCAGTTCAGATCAAACTGGTTTTGATATTTTCGGACGCGATCTCCTCATACGCGACGCAATCGTTAGTGTGTGCATTGTTACTATGATCTCATCAGTTACGATAATTTTAAACAGCCAATTGGAGTGGCAGGATTGATCACACATGGACTGCAGACCGGGAAGCACAACTTGTGTCACTTTGGGAAGTGTCCACCTGTCTTTATGACATTAGTTCACCTGATTACAGCAAACGGGAAAAGAGGAACGAGGCTATGGCTGTAATTGTCAGCTTTGAAAATGCCTGGTAAAGTATTATAGCACTGTCAGTGGTACAGAAATCGCTTGTCCGGAATTCCAGAACAAGTTGAATTTTAAGAATGACTGAACGAATTAGAATCAATTCTTATTATTGACTTGTCTAGTTGGGATTATTATCCCTTTTTGATTCTCATCTCATTTCATTATCTCTAGCCGCTTTATCCCATTCTACAGGGTCGCAGGCAAGCTGGAGCCTATCCCAGCTGACTACGGGCGAAAGACGGGGTACACCCTGGACAAGTCGCCAGGTCATCACAGGGCTGACACATAGACAACCATTCACACTCACATTCACACCTACGGTCAATTTAGAGTCACCAGTTAACCTAACTTGCATGTCTTTGGACTGTGATGGAAACCAGAGCACCCGGAGGAAACCCATGCGGACACGGGGAGAACATGCAAACTCCACACAGAAAGGCCCTCGCTGGCCACGGGGCTCGAACCCGGACCTTCTTGCTGTGAGGCGACAGCACTAACCACCATGCCACCCCCCTTTTTGATTCTAATGTTCAAAATTTAATACTTCTCTCTCTCTAATATATATATAATCTCATCTCATTATCTGTAGCCGCTTTATCCTGTTCAACAGGGTCGCAGGCAGCTGGAGCCTATCCCAGCTGACTCTGGGCGAGAGGCGGGGTACACCCTAGACAAGTCGCCAGGTCATCACAGGGATATATATATATTAGTACAAAAAAATATTTTTATATATCACGTGATCTCTTGAACATATGACCATCTATTCGGGCTGAACATGTACGATGTCTCACAAATGTGTGCGGGGAATTTTGAACCAATCAAATCGGGCCCGTATACTTGTAACCAATCGCCTGACACATGAAGCCCTGATGAAATTGAGAAGGTGTGGACTGGGCTTAAGTATTCTCCACAACTTTGTTTCTGACCTGTTTGGAGTGCTCCTTGGTTTTCATGTTGCTTGTTTAGTAGTGTTGCAGAGTCAGGGTCCTTCCAGAAAAGGTTGATTTATACAGACATCATGTGACAGATCATGTGACCCTTTGATTGCACACAGATGGATCTTAATCAACTAATTATGTGACTTGTGAAGTGAATTGGTTGGACTAGCTCTTATTTAGGGGTTTCATACAAAAGGGGGTGAATACTTATGCACACTCCAGATTTCTATTTTTTCATCTTATTGTTTGTGTCACAATAAAAAAAAACAATGTGCACCTTTAAAGTGGTAAGCATGTTGTGTAAATCAAATGGTTCTAACCCCCCAAAAATCCATTTTAATTCCAGCTTGTAATGCAACAAAACAGGACAAACATCAAGGGGGACGAATACTTTTGCAAGGCACTGTATTGAGGCTCTGTTTGGATGAATCATGCTGAAGCGGTCTCCCGTCTGTTTCTTCATCAGTTGTCAGTTCATATTCATTGCTATTTCTGTGACTTGAGTACTTTGTGAATTTATGATGACATTTCATCATGCACACGCAGGGCTCGACATTAAGAGTAGTCCGACTGTCCAGATAACAAATGTTTGGTCTGGACAAGTTACTGTAAATCCGCATTTGACTGTCTGACGGGACAAGTTCAATATTTGTTGAAAACCACTATTTTAATAATCATTATTCAAGAGTTACATCAATAAAGCTCCAACAACGCCAGTTGAATCACCTCGATCTGGCCATGTTATTGTTTACAAAATTCTGGGAAAGCCGAGTTCAGCAAGTGCGTGTGTAAAAATAACCACAGTATAATATCTAATTATAGATTATTAGATTTTGAATTCATCAAAATCAGAGAAATGGTGATCAAATACCTCAATAAAATAAATATCTGTGGTGACACTTCATTTCATTCAGACATTCATTGTAATTTTCTTTTGTACGGTACACATTAACCATCACAAATGTTGTAAAATGTTTTGTGGGAATTTTACAACAGTGCCAAACTCAGTTTGTTTTCATTCACAACATGATTCTGTCACCCTTATCATACCCCACTTGTTTTCTTTTGGTTTTATTTCTTTAAATTAATTTATATTTCATGTTTTACTGGATTAATTAAGATTTAACTTTATTTCCTCCAAAAGCTTTGAATTTGGGTGAGTCTAACTCTTAAAACTGCAGATCAGGTTATAACACCACATGCAACATAATGGGGCATTAGATAGTTTTGTTTATTGATACCATTAAAGTTTGTGTTTGTGGCAGCGGGGGCGTGGTCAAGCGCCGGTCTGTGACAGGAGGGCGGAGTCAGGGAAGGTAAGTGGCAGAATCACGTCACCTGAGAGCAATTAACCTGTTTGTGTGTCTTCCCAGTGACTGCGCCCTATATCAGGAGGGAGAGCGAGAGCAGAAGGAGCTCAGCCCTGAACCAGACGCCGGCTGTGCGTCGGTGAATGTTATTGTTATACTGAAAAGTGTGGCAATAAAGCCATTTATAAAACCTGATCTCTGTCCTGCCGTCCTCTGTGCTCCACCCACACGTAGGGTCGCTTACAGTGGTGCCGAAACCCGGGACAGTGGAGCACCAAACCAGCAGCCCCATGGAATCCTCCCCGTTCGCCGATCTGGTCCACGCCCTCGCCACGGCTCAGCAAAGCCAGCACCAGGCACTCGTCACGCTCCGAAAGGAGCAGGAGCAGCGCTTCGAAGCCCTGGTGCTGGCCCAGCAGGAAGATCGCGAGGCGTTCCGGCATCTCCTCGCGTCGGCGGGGTCCACCAGCGCTCCGGCCGCGGGCCCGTCTCCCCTCATTGTCACCAAGATGGGCCCGCAGGACGACCCCGAGGCGTTCATCACGTTGTTTGAACAGGTCGCTGAAGCCTCGGGGTGGCCGATGGAGCAGCGCGCGGCGCGCCTCCTCCCCCTGCTCACGGGAGAGGCACAGCTGGCCGCGCTACAGCTCCCCGCCGACCGCCGGCTGGCCTTCGCGGACCTCCGCCGGGCCGTCCTCCAGCGCGTGGGGCGCACACCGGAGCAACAGCGCCAGCGCTTCCGCGCGCTGCGACTGGAGGAAGTCGGCCGGCCGTTCGCGTTCGGCCAGCAGCTCCGGGACGCCTGCTGGCGGTGGCTGAGGGCCAACGATCGCGACGCCGAGGGAATCGTCGACCAGGTGGTACTGGAACAGTTCATCGCCCGCTTACGAGCCGGAACCGCGGAGTGGGTCCAGTGCCACCGCCCGGCGTCGCTGGATCAGGCAGTCGAGCTGGCGGAGGATCATCTGGCGGCTGTCCCGGCGGCAGGACAGCAGATGGCATCTCTTCTCTCCTCTTCTCTCTCTCTCTCTCCCCCTCCTCCTGTGTCCTGTCCTCGCCCCATTCCCCCTCCGCGGAGGCGGGGGCCGGCACCCCCCCAGCCGGCCCGCCGCACCCGCGGTGCCCTCCCGTTTCTCCCTTCTGTGTCTGTCTCTCCCCCACCTCAGGTGAGTGAGCCCCAGATCACCGGTGCAGAGGGAAAGCCCGGGCCGGTTTGCTGGCGCTGCGGGGAACCGGGCCACCTTCAACAGCAGTGCACGGCAATGGAAGTGGGCGCGGTGGTTCGGATCCCCGACGCGCCAGAGGCCGCCCTCGATCGGGCCGGAGCGTATCGCATACCGGTGAGTATCCAAGGGGCTACATATCAGGCGTTGGTGGATTCTGGTTGTAATCAGACCTCAATTCGCCAAAGCCTGGTTCAAAACGAGGCATTGGGGGGAGCACAAGGGGTGAAGGTGTTATGTGTGCACGGGGATGTTCACAGCTACCCTTTGGTGTCGGTCCACATTATTTTCAGAGGGGAAAAATTCATAGTAAAGGCGGCGGTTAATCCTCGCCTTACCCACTCTCTAATTTTGGGGACTGATTGGCCGGGATTTCGGGGTTTAATGACACGCCTAGTCGAGAGTGGGTCCTGCCATTTGACAGGGGGAGGTCCCGGTGTCGCTTTGGCGGGAGCAGCTGTCACAGAGCCGTCTACGTCATCTTCGCGTCAGAGTGAGGAGCCGCCGGCTCCTCCTCTCTCTATTGGGGAATCCCTCGCGGATTTCCCATTAGAGCAGTCGCGAGACGAGACTCTGCGGCATGCGTTTGACCAAGTGAGAGTAATCGATGGTCAAACGCTCCAGCCGAACGCCACCGCGTCCTTCCCCTACTTCGCGATTATGAAGGATAGATTATACCGAGTGACGCAGGACACTCAAACGAAAGAGCGAGTCACGCAGCTTTTAATTCCGAAGAGCCGCCGGGAATTGGTATTCCAGGCGGCTCACTTTAATCCCATGGCTGGACACTTAGGGCAGGATAAAACACTAGCCCGAATAATGGCCCGTTTCTATTGGCCGGGGATTCGCGGCGATGTCCGTAGGTGGTGTACGGCATGCCGCGAATGCCAGTTAGTAAACCCAGCGGCCATTCCAAAAGCGCCTTTGCGCCCTCTACCGTTAATCGAGACCCCGTTTGAGAGAATTGGGATGGATCTCGTCGGGCCATTAGATCGGTCAGCACGAGGGTACCGCTTTATATTAGTTCTGGTGGACTATGCAACGCGATACCCGGAAGCAGTGCCTCTGCGCAATATCTCAGCACGCAGTATTGCAGAGGCACTCTTCCGCGTCATCTCCCGAGTTGGAATCCCGAAAGAGATTCTGACTGATCAAGGCACTACGTTTATGTCACGAACACTGCGCGAACTGTATGGGTTATTGGGGATTAAGCCGATCCGCACCAGCGTGTATCACCCACAAACGGACGGTTTAGTGGAACGATTCAACCGCACCCTCGAAAATATTATTAAAAAATTCGTAAGTGAGGACGCACGTAACTGGGATAAGTGGCTCGAACCCTTGCTGTTCTCAGTGCGAGAGGTCCCCCAAGCCTCCACGGGGTTCTCCCCGTTTGAATTATTATATGGGCGTAAGCCGCGCGGCATCCTGGACGTGCTGCGGGAAAATTGGGAGGAGGGACCTTCACAAAGTAAGAACGAAATTCAGTACGTTATGGACCTGCGCGCAAAACTCCACACGCTCACCCACCTAACTCAGGAGAATTTGCGGCAGGCCCAGGAACGGCAAGCCCGCCTGTACAACAAGGGTACGCGCCTTAGAGAGTTCACTCCGGGAGATAAGGTACTCGTACTGTTGCCCACGTCGAGTTCCAAATTGATCGCCAAGTGGCAAGGACCCTTTGAGGTCACACGGCGAGTCGGGGACGTCGACTATGAGGTGAGGCGAACGGACAGGGGTGGGGCGCTACAGATTTACCACCTCAACCTGCTTAAACTCTGGAACGAGGAGGTCCCCGTGGCGTTGGTGTCGGTAGTTCCAGAGAAGGCGGAGCTGGGGCCGGAGGTTCAAAAAGGGACATTGGCATCACGTACCTCTCCGGTCCCCTGTGGAGACCACCTCTCCCCGACCCAACTCACGGAGGTCGCCCAGTTGCAGACCGAGTTTTCGGATGTGTTCTCGCCCCTGCCCGGTCGCACTAACCTCATAGAGCACCACATAGAGACGCCCCCGGGGGTGGTAGTGCGTAGCCGCCCTTACAGGCTACCTGAACACAAAAAAAAGGTGGTTCGGGAAGAACTTCAGACCATGCTCGAAATGGGCATCGTCGAGGAGTCCTACAGTGACTGGAGCAGCCCGGTGGTCTTGGTACCCAAGGCCGACGGGTCGGTCCGGTTCTGTGTGGACTATAGAAAAGTCAACGCGGTGTCTAAATTCGACGCGTACCCAATGCCTCGTATTGATGAGTTGCTCGATCGACTCGGCACTGCTCGCTTTTATTCGACACTGGATTTAACGAAGGGATATTGGCAGATCCCCTTGACTCCACTATCCCGAGAAAAAACGGCCTTTTCCACACCGTTTGGTTTACACCAATTCGTCACCCTTCCGTTTGGGCTGTTTGGGGCCCCCGCAACGTTTCAGCGGCTGATGGACAGAGTCCTCCGCCCTCACGCCACATATGCGGCAGCATATTTAGATGACATAATCATCTATAGCAATGACTGGCAGCGGCACCTCGAACATCTGAGGGCCGTCCTTAGGTCGCTGAGGCGAGCGGGGCTCACAGCCAACCCAAAGAAGTGTGCAATTGGGCGGGTGGAAGTACGGTATCTGGGCTTCCACTTGGGCAACGGGCAGGTGCGTCCCCAAATTAATAAGACGGCAGCAATTGCGGCCTGCCCGAGGCCCAAGACCAAAAAGGGGGTGAGACAGTTCCTGGGGCTGGCTGGCTATTATCGCAGGTTTATACCTAATTATTCGGACGTCACCAGCCCGCTGACTGATCTCACTAAAAAGGGGGCACCAGATCCGGTCCAGTGGACGGAGCAGTGCCAGCGGGCTTTCTCAGAGGTAAAGGCTGCACTGTGTGGGGGGCCACTTCTACACTCCCCTGACTTTTCTCTCCCTTTTATGTTGCAGACCGATGCGTCGGACAGAGGGCTGGGGGCGGTTTTGTCCCAGGAGGTGGAGGGGGAGGACCGCCCTGTCCTGTATATCAGCAGGAAGCTGTCGGTGCGTGAGGGGCGCTACAGCACCATAGAGAAAGAGTGTCTGGCCATCAAGTGGGCGGTTCTTGCCCTCCGGTACTACCTGCTGGGGCGCCCTTTCACCCTCTGTTCGGACCACGCGCCCCTCCAGTGGCTCCACCGCATGAAAGATGCCAACGCGCGGATCACCCGTTGGTATCTGGCGCTCCAACCCTTTAATTTCAAGGTGGTCCACAGGCCGGGGGCGCAGATGGTCGTGGCGGACTTCCTCTCCCGTCAAGGGGGGGGGGGGAGTCGGCTGCAGGCCGGACGGCCGCCCGGCCTGAGTCAGGCGGTGGGGGTATGTGGCAGCGGGGGCGTGGTCAAGCGCCGGTCTGTGACAGGAGGGCGGAGTCAGGGAAGGTAAGTGGCAGAATCACGTCACCTGAGAGCAATTAACCTGTTTGTGTGTCTTCCCAGTGACTGCGCCCTATATCAGGAGGGAGAGCGAGAGCAGAAGGAGCTCAGCCCTGAACCAGACGCCGGCTGTGCGTCGGTGAATGTTATTGTTATACTGAAAAGTGTGGCAATAAAGCCATTTATAAAACCTGATCTCTGTCCTGCCGTCCTCTGTGCTCCACCCACACGTAGGGTCGCTTACAGTGTTTTATTGAAAAATTATAAATCATTAAAACACAATGATTATCATAACTATACCTGCTTTTTGCTAAAGTTTGTTAACCACTTTTGGCATGGTGGTGTAGTGGTTAGCACTGTTGCCTCACAGTATTAACACAATTAGTTAATACTGGGGAGGGCTTGGGCCACCATGCTGCCCCTGACATGATACCCACTGCTCTGGGTATGTGTGTGTGCATGCATATGTTCACTACTTCAGATGGGTTAAACACAAAGGAGGAATTTTCTCTGTGCTTAAGTGTATGTGTGATGAATAAAGTGTTCTTTCCCTTTATTGAACTAGTACATAAAGGTTATGGTCCGGACAAGTGAAAAACCCTGCTCCTTGTCTGACTGGACAAGTGGATTAAAAAGTTAATGTTGAGCCCTGACATAATGTCCATCCATCCATTACTGCTTATCCTGTGCAGGGTCATGGGCAAGCTGGAGCCTATCCCAGCTGACTATGGGTGAGAGGTGGGGTACACCCTGGACAAGTTGTCAGATCATTGGAAGGCTGACACATAGAGACAAAACAGCCATTCACACTCACATCTATGGTCAATTTAGGCTACGTTTACATTAGACCGTATCTGTCTCGTTTTCTTCGCGGATGCACTGTCCGTTTACATTAAACAGCCTGGAAACGCCGGGAAACGGGAATCCGCCAGCGTCCACGTATTCAATCCAGATCATGTCAGCTCCGGTGCTGTGTAAACATTCAGAATACGCGGATACGCTGTGCTGAGCTCTAGCTGGCGTCTCATTGGACAACGTCACTGTGACATCCACCTTCCTGATTCGCTGGCGTTGGTCATGTGACGCGACTGCTGAAAAACGGCGCGGACTTCCGCCTTGTATCACCTTTCATTAAAGAGTATAAAAGTATGAAAATACTGCAAATACTGATGCAAATACTGCCCATTGTGTAGTTATGATTGTCTTCAGGCTTGCCATCCTTCCACTTGCAAGTAGTAAGTGATATGCGCTGGGATCACACACACAGCGGCTCAGTCCCGAATCGTGGCTTGTGCACTTCACTCGCGCGCTGTGTGAGCTGCGCAGGGCCGGAGTGCGCACCCTCCAGAGGGCACTCGCTGTTCAGGGCGGAGTGATTTGGAGCGCAGGATGCCTGCGGAGCCAAGCGTATCCGTGTATTGGCGTTGCTGTGTGCACGCAAATCGTGTATTGGTGTTGCTGTGTGCACACTAATCATTTTAAAAACGTTAATCTGATGATCCGCTGATACGGTCTAATGTAAACATGGGCTTAGAGCCACCAATTAGCCTAACCTGCAGGTCTTTGGACTGTGGGGGAAACCAGAGCACCCAGAGGAAACCCATGCAGACACAGGGAGAACATGCAAACTCCACACAGAAAGGCCCCCGTCAGCCACTGGGCTCAAACCCAGAACCTTCTTGCTGTGAGGCAACAGTGCTAACCACTACACTACCAGGCCGCCCCTGACATGATGTCTTTTATTTTATTTTGATGTCTTTCAGTGGAGGCAATACCATACATTTCTTCAACTTCTTTGTCTCACCCTCCCAATTTGAACCTGAAAGTCTTTAATTATGTAGAAATTGAATTTAAAAATATTGCTCAAATTTTGTTTTTATGGATTTCAGAACTCCAAAACTGTATCATCGGTACATCGAAACTTTTTCCATCTCTTATTTCAGAAAATGGGGGGGGGGGGATGGAATTGGCAAAATCACAAAATGGAATTGGCAATTTTCTGAAACAGAAAATTATCATCCCTCAGAACTGTGCATGAGTCAACTTTCATTATTCAGATAACAGATGTGAAATACATAGTTCTCTGTCATCAGTCATCTGTCAGCAATTTTTCCTTTTGACTTGAAAATATAATATAATGTCACATGAGGTCGAAGAGTTCTGCATAAACAGGTCATAAGAGAGGCCACAGTTATTATGGGCACATGTAATCAAAGAGTTGTGTTTGGGTAAAGTTACTACAGAGGTCACATGTCTAATTCCATATGTACTGTAAATGTTAACATGGTTGGCCTGTAATATTTACTACACAACTCACATCATATTCGGTTGAATTTCATATCATATATTATAATAGCTTTTTATAAATGTCACAAGGAAGATTAAAATAGATATGATTTAATTTTTTCAAGATGCAGTGACTGAAGAAACTAAGATAAAGCCTAATCGAAATTGGATTATTCTGCCAAACCACCAGAGATTCATACCCACTTTGTGTCATTTTTTTTATCAGTCCATGCCATCTTCATATTGTATCTTTTGTTTAAAAGTGAACCATAGGCTCATTATGCATGCTGCCTGTGGCATGTCAATATCCCCTCTTTGTACTTATATTAAGCAAACTATTTATTATTACAGACATCATCTGTCACATTTTTGTGTCTCCATCGATTCCTTGGATCTTTATATATTTCGACCGAGTGTCTCTCATTAGCTAATGAGAAGAAAATATGTCTTCCATCAATGAAAACACAATCAACTAAATATGTTGTGTTGGTAATTTTGACAAACGATCAGTAGGTGCATAAATGTGATTACATCCATAAACTGGGTTCCCTTCAGTTTCTGTGTGTGATACTGTGAAAACATGTAAGTATGGGATTAAATAGGAATAAGGAAGAATGATGATAATAGAATCAAATGGGGGGTAAAAGGTGGTTTTGGGTGTTTTTTTTTTTTTGGTGGCTTACTTTTAGTACTGTGGTGACTTTCCTAATAAGGATGCAGTCTCTCACATTCTAAACTAGCAAAAGTTTATTTAAAGAAACAGCAGACAGCCAAAAAAAAAACACAAGGCACATTGTTAAATCTAGATGTGATTATCGGTCAGAGGTCACAAAGTTAAATCTGGATGTTATGAAATGGAGTACAAGTTGTCACAAGCTGCAGCTTCCTTTCACTGACTTAACAGAGGACTCTAATGCCGCTTTTCCACTACCAATGCGGCTGAGTTGGGCTGAGCCGTGCCGTGCTGAGTTGGGCTGAGTCGAGCTGAGTGGGGCTGTTGGAGTTGCATTTCGACTACAACCGCGCTGAACCGTGCTGGCTGGAACTGGGTGGACACATTGGGTGGAGTTAGCGAAAGTGGGTGGACGTCACATGATGTCGTTAGGTGGCGCAAACAGTGACAACAGTGATCTTTTAAGCGGTAGTCTCACGACCCGGCTAGTAAACAATAAACATGGAGGACATGGAATCGTTAGTGTTGCTGGTCTTGGTGCTGTGGCTTGTTGTCACCGACAACGCCAACAGATACTGGCAAGAGTGTATAGATGAGGCGAGGCGCATAAGGCTTCAGAAATTCTCGTAATTCGTAATTATTCTTCTTCCGGGTTTACGGTGTTTACAGATCCCAGCGTGCTCGCGGGGCGTGTGTGGGCATGTGAGGACACTCCTCCTCACCAATCAGTGCACAGGGGAGTGTCTGCTCACGCCCCTAGCCCCACTCGGCTCAGTTTGGCTCGCTTCAGCCCTACTCCAAAACCGTGCGAGTTTTGGGTGCTAAGCAGGGCTGAAGCGAGCTGAGTCGTGCTGTTCTGAGGTAGTCGAAACGTGAGCCGTGTCGGGCTGAAGTGAGCTGAAGCGAGCTGAAGTGAGCTGAAAAAGGGTAGTGGAAAAGGGCCATAAGGTCACCGGAACTATAAGTGCTACTTTACTGAGGCTCAACTGACACCAGAGTCTCCAATGCAGGCATCATGGTTGGAACTGGAAGAAAGTGGTGTGCACAGGAGGCAGTCAAACAGGCAGAAGCAAGATTGAGACATGGCATCCTGGTAGTCTCTGTGGCAGCTGGGCTTGGTAGCTATATGAAAGACCTCGCTACAACAAACACTGGGGAGAGAGCGACATCAACTGATCCAAGTAGAGATCCATGCAGAGGTGGAAGAGGAATGGTGAGACTCAAGTTTCTGCTCCAGTCAGTGTATGATGTCTTCCCAAGCCCATCCAACCTGCATTTCTGTCACCTAGTCAACACTCCAGCATACCCACTGTGCCTAAGAACAGGTTCCTTGGAGCACATCTTGAGCTGCTGCCTGAAAAGCTTGGGAGAGGGGAGGTAGAGGTGACACCAGGTGCTGGAGGCAGTAGCTGACACCAGAATCTGCACCAGAATCCAACAGAGCAAACATCAACTCCCAATAAGGCACAACATCTAGGGAAGCATCTGAAGTTTCTGGAACATATTGCAAGGATGACACTCAGGCCAGATTTGGTCTTAACATCTGACTGTTCTAAACAAGGGGTTCTATTGGAACTCACTGTCCCCTGGGAAGACTGGCTAGAGGAAGGCCACAAGCATAAAAAGGCCAAATATCTCAAATTGGTAGAACAGTGTAGAAGGCATGGGTGGAAGGCCTGCTGTGAGCCCATTGAGGTGGGCTGCAGGGGCTTTGTAGGGCAGTCTTTACATCAGACACTCAGTCTCCTTGGTATCAGAGGGCTGTGGGAAAGAGAAGCCACTGAGAATATCACTGAAGCTGTAGAAAAAGCACCGAGGTGGCTGCAGATCAAAAAGTTTGATTTATGGTGGAGCACATCACTTGGAAGCAAGCTGGGGACTGATCACCCCGGGCTTCATCACTGATGATGTATCCAAGTCGCACCATCTAGTATTTCAAGAAATGTGTCTCTCTGTCTTTAGATTTGATATGAATATTTTAGTGTTAGTGTCACATATGAGAGAATGGGAAAATGCAGGAATGGCAATCTGACCTGCTAAGAAGTGCCCATAATGTTGTTCATATTCAAACAGTGTAGATATTGCTGAATTTTATGTAAACATAGTGGTTATTTCAGGTTTATAATGGATTTTATTTCTTAATATGGGGATAAAACACCACTTAGAGTGTCTTGCAAAAGTATTCGTCCCCCTTTGTGTTTTGTCATATTACAACCTGGAATTAAAATGGATTTTGGGGGGGTTAGCACCATTTGATTTACACAACATGTCTACAACTTTAAGGGTGCAAGTTGTTGTTTTATTGTGACACAAACAATAATTAAGATAAAAAAAGCAGAAATCGGGAGTGTGCATAGGTATTCACCCCCTTTTGTATGAAACCCCTAAATAAGAGCTGGTCCAACCAATTCACTTCATAAGTCACATAATTAGTTGATTAAGATCCACCTGTGTGCAATCAAAGGGTCACACTGTCTGTCACAAGATGTCTGTATAAATCAACCTGTTCTGGAAGGACCCTGACTCTGCAACACTACTAAGCAAACAACATGAGAACCAAGGAACACTCCAAACATATCAGAGACAAAGTTGTGAAGAAGTATAGATCAGGGTTGGGTTATAAAAAATATCCCAAACTTTGAATAGCCCATGGAGCACCATTAAATCCATTATAGCAAAATGGAAAGAATATGACACCATTACAAACCTGACAAGAGAAGGCCGCCCATCAAAACTCACACACCGGGCAAGGAGGGCATTAATCAGAAACACACCAAAGACACCAAAAAAACACTGAAGGAGCTGCAAAGATCCACAGTGGAGATGGGGGTATCTGTCCATAGGACCACTTTAAGCTGTACACTTTACAGAGCGGGACTTTATGGAAGAGTGGTTATTGCTTAAAGAAAAAAAAATAAGAAAACATGGTTGGATTTTGCCCAACAGCATGTGGCAGACTCCCCAAACACATGGAAGAAGATTCTCTGGTCAAATGAGACTAAAATTGATCTTTTTGGCCATCATGGGAAATGCCATGTGTGGCGCAAACCTGACACCCTGAGAACACCGTTCCTACAGTGAAGCATGGTGGTGGCAGCATCATGCTGTGGTGATATTGTTCATCTGCAGGGATAGGAAAGCTGGTCAGGACTGAAGGAAAGATGGATGGCACTAAATACAGGGCAATTCTGGAGGAAAACCTGTTTGAGTCAGCCAGAGGTTTGAGACTGGAATGAAGGTTCACATTCCAGCAGGACAATGACCATAAACATACTACTAAAGCTACACTGGAGTGGTTTAAAGGGAAACATATAAATGTCTTGGAATGGACTAATCCAGGGCTTTTCAAAGTGTGGGGTGCGCCCCCCCTCCCCCCCCCCCTCCCCCCCGGGGGGGTGCCAGAGTTCTTCAGGGGGGCACAACGTGAGGAAAAATAAACCAGAATAAGTTACTATTGCGGACATTTAGCGAACTTCAGCTAGCCTTTACCAGAGACAAAATGGATCGATTTTTAGTACCTAAAGCTACAGTGAGTGAGGAGACAGAGTCTGGGCCAAGCAAAAAAACAGAGCCTCCAGGATGTTGCGATTTGCAAATTCAACCAATCCCCGCACATTCAGGGCGGTGTTGCAATTATATCCAATCACCGCAACTTTCCCGCAAATTTGACCAATCGTTGGCGTCGTCTTGAGGTGACGTCGACAAACTAGCATGCGTGCAGTGTTGCCAGATTGGGCGGTTTCAAGTGCATTTTGGCGGGTTTTGAACATATTTTGGACTGGAAAATGTCAGCAGTATCTGGCAACATTGCATGATGTGCGAGTCAGTGTTTATGTAGGCTTAAATTCTGTTACTGAAAGTGTGTTATGTTTACAGTGAAGGACTGTGTGCACTTTTTTTTTTTTTACTTAATACAAGAAATTAATGGATGCCAACATTTTTGCCAAAATGGTATTTTATTTTCCATTGTTTAGGCAGCTTCAGCATCATACTGTGAGATTCTGTTCAAATTGTTATTTTTTCTTCTATGAAGCCTGAGCCATTTATTTTATTAGTTTATAATTATTGTTTAATTTAGTCTTCAGGAGAGACTGCCTGCACACAGTACTAGTATTAATAGTGTTTTTTTCTTACATGAAAGCTGAGGCATTTATATTATATTTTAAGGTAACTTCATGTTGTGCTGTGAGGTTCTATGCAGACAACACACTGGCAGTGGAGCATCTTCAGATCCAGTCCATGAAAATCCAAACTTTAAATAATCATGGTCATACTTCCTTCTTTTTTCAGTCCCCCCAGGATTCCGCGGGCCTTTTTTGTGATTGTTGCGGGCTTTTGAACCAACAGGTGCATTTGGATAAGTAAAGCCTATTTTTCTGCATTTTTGTAGTCCTGGTAATCTTTTATATTGGTAAAGTTGTTTATAGGACCATTTCTCAGTGTCTTTGTTTTTTTAATCAATAGTTTTTCGGTAATAACTTAATATTTAACATATCACTCAATTTTAATCACAAAAAGAGAAAATCGCAACAATTTCTCGCAACTTTCACTTCCTCCCGCAATGTAATCGCAACAAAAACCTAAAAAACACTGCAACTTTCATCGCAATTTTTTGGAAAAACCCCCACAACATCAGACATTTTAGCCCGCAACAATCACAAAAAAGGCCCGCGGAATCCTGGGGGGACTGAAAAAAGAAGGAAGTATGACCACGATTATTTAAAGTTTGGATTTTCATGGACTGGATCTGAAGATGCTCCACTGCCAGTGTGTTGTCTGCCAAGAGGTGCTAGCTAACGATGCTATGAGATGTTTAAAATGTGGAAAAACAAGATGTTTTAAAAAGCATAGATGTTTAAAATGTGAAAAAGAAAAAAATAAAAATGTGTACAACAACCATTTTTTAAAAATACGAATGGAACATTAAGTATAGCAACAACAAAAATTGTAAGGGGGGGGGCGCTGTTGTTTATTTGCTCTCCGAGGGGGGGCTGACTCTCCCACACTTTGAAAACCCCTGGACTAATCAAAGCCCAGACCTCAATCCAATTGAGAATCTGTGGCATAACTTGAAAATTGCTGTACACCAACATAACCCATCTAACTTGAAGGAGTTGGAGCAGTTTTACTTTGAAAAATGAGCAAAAATCCCAGTGGCTAGATGTGCTAAGCTAATAGAGACATACCCCAAGAGACTTGCAGCTGTAATTGCAGCAAAAGGCGGCTCTACAAAGTATTGACTTTGGGGGTGGGGGTGAATACCTATGCACACTACAGATTTCTGTTTTTTTTTTTCATCTTAATTATTGTTTGTGTCACAATAAAACAACAATTTTCACCTTTAAAGTGGTAGGCATGTTGCGTAAATCAAATGGTGCTAACCCCCCAAAATTCCATTTTAATTCCAGCTTGTAATGTGACAAAACAGGACAAACACCAGGGAGGATGAATACCTTTGCAAGACACTGTATATGCATGTAAAATGCAGCAGGATAGATGGATGTGCATTTCAATAGATGTGCTAGTTAAAAAAAGAAGCAGGTGCCTGAATAAAACATGCTTCATGAAAGCTTTTGGTTTGAAGTTGACTTTAGTAGGGACAACTGTAATAAAAAATGAATGAATGAATGAATGAATGAATGAATGAATGAAGTGTGTGTTGTACATTGCTCTGGATAAGACTGTATGCTAAATGCATGTAATATAATTCTGTTTTATTAGTATTTAGGAATAGTCATTGTTTTTTAGTTCTTTCATACGTTCTTCATTTTTGTGTAGCTGTGCTGCTGAAAGTCGATGAACTGTGTATAATCAGCAAAGAAATGAAAACCAACATTATGTTTGGAAACAGCAAGGGCCCAGAACCACATGAGACACCACAGTGCAAGGCAATAGTCAAGTAGATTAAACAGTATTGAGTCCAGGCATTTTGAACTTAATACTAGCAAAACAATAAGCAACAACAATAAAAAAAAAAAAAAAATTGGGATGGGCAACCAACAACTGAAAAGTTGTACAAAATCGTGGCAGAACGTCTCACAACTAATTAGGTTCAGGCACAAGTCAGTCACATGATTGGGTATAAAAAGAGCATCCCAGAGAGGCGGAGTCTCTCGGAAGGAAAGATGGGGAGGGGTTCACCACTCTGTGAAAGACTGCATGGGCAAACAGTGTAACAATTGAAGAATAATGTTCCTCAAATGTAAAATTGCAAAGAATTTGGGGATCACATCATCGATGGTACATAATATTATTAAAAGATTCAGAGAATCTGGAGAAATCTCTGTATGCAAGAGACAAAGCTGAAAACTGACATTGGATGTCTGTGATCTTCAGGCCCTCAGGTGACACTGCATGAAAAGCAGACATGATTTTCTTTTCAATCGCTGAATGAAATGAAATAAATGAATAAAATTGCTGCACAGGCTCAGGAACACTTCCAAAAACCACTGTTTGTGAACACAGTTTGTTACTGCATCTACAAATACAATACTATGCAAAGAAGAAACCATATATTAAAAAAAAAGATCCAGAAACGCTGCTGCCTTCTCTGGGCTCAAGCTCATTTACAGATGAAGTGAAAAAACGTTCTGTGGTCTGACAAATTGAAATTTGAATTTTTTTTGTTTTGGAAATCATGGACGCCATGTCTTCCAGGCTAAAGAGGAGAGGGACCATCCAGCTTGTTATCAGCACACAGTTCAAAAGTTAGCATCCGTGATGGTATGGGGGTGCATTAGTGCGCATAGCATGGGTAGCTTGGGAAGGCACCGTTAATGTAGATTAGATTAGATTAGAAACTTTATTGTCTGTTCAGTAAAAAAAAAAACAGAAATTTGTCTTCGACACGGCTTCAACAGAAATGAAAAACACACAAACACATTCACACACAACAACAATTAGTGCAACCTATTTTGTGCTGTTTAGAACAGTTACTGCAAAGGGGATGAATGATTTCTTATAGATGTTTTTCCGGGCCAGTGGGGTTCTGTATCGTCTGCCAGATGGCAGCAACATGAAGGAGTGGTGCAGGGGGTGGGAGGGTTGAATTATATATACAGGTTTTGAAGCAACATGTGCTGCCATTCAGACAGCAACTTTTTCAGGGAAGGCCTTGCTTATTTCAGAAAGATAATGCCAAACCACATTCTGCACATATTACAACTGCATGTCTCCATGGTAAAAGAAACTGTGTGCTAAACTGGCCTGCCTGCAGTCCAGAACTGTCTCCCATTGAAAATATTTGGTGCATTATGAAAAGAAAGATAAGACAAAAGAGACCACAAACTATTGAACAACTGAAATTGTGTATATATCAGGCAAGAATGGAACAACATTTCTCTTTCAAAACTACAGCAATTGATCTCCTCATTTCCCAAACATTTACAGAATGTGGTTTAAAAGGAGATATGATGCCACACGTTACTGTCCTGTGCCCTGGTAAACATCATAACTGTCACAATTTTTTTTTAATGTGTTGCTGGCATCAAATTCAAAATGAGCAAATATTTTCAAACAACAGCAAAAATATCTTACAATATTTTGATATTTGTATGAATTTCACTTAAATGTAGTTTCATGATTTACAAATCATTTCATTCTGTTTTTATTTATATTTTGCACAGAATCTCAACTTTTTCGGAAATGGGGTTGTACAACCCCGATTCCAAAAAAGTTGGGACAAAGTACAAATTGTAAATAAAAACGGAATGCAATAATTTACAAATCTCAAAAACTGATTTTGTATTCACAATAGAACATAGACAACATATCAAATGTTGAAAGTGAGACATTTTGAAATTTCATGCCAAATATTGGCTCATTTGAAATTTTATGACAGCAACACATCTCAAAAAAGTTGGGACAGGGGCAATAAGAGGCTGGAAAAGTTAAAGGTACAAAAAAGGAACAGCTGGAGGACCAAATTGCAACTCATTAGGTCAATTGGCAATAGGTCATTAACATGAATGGGTATAAAGAGCATCTTGGAGTGGCAGCGGCTCTCAGAAGTAAAGATGGGAAGAGGATCACCAATCCCCCTAATTCTGCGCCGACAAATAGTGGAGCAATATCAGAAAGGAGTTCGACAGTGTAAAATTGCAAAGGGTTTGAACAGATCATCATCTACAGTGCATAATATCATCAAACGATTCAGAGAATCTGGAAGAATCTCTGTGCGTAAGGGTCAAGGCCGGAAAACCATACTGGGTGCCCGTGATCTTCGGGCCCTTAGACGGCACTGCATCACATACAGGCATGCTTCTGTATTGGAAATCACAAAATGGGCTCAGGAATATTTCCAGAGAACATTATCTGTGAACACAATTCACCGTGCCATCCGCCGTTGCCAGCTAAAACTCTATAGTTCAAAGAAGAAGCCATATCTAAACATGATCCAGAAGCGCAGACGTCTTCTCTGGGCCAAGGCTCATTTAAAATGGACTGTGGCAAAGTGGAAAACTGTTCTGTGGTCAGACGAATCAAAATTTGAAGTTCTTTATGGAAATCAGGGACGCCATGTCATTCGGACTAAAGAGGAGAAGGACGACCCAAGTTGTTATCAGCGCTCAGTTCAGAAGCCTGCATCTCTGATGGTATGGGGTTGCATTAGTGCGTGTGGCATGGGCAGCTTACACATCTGGAAAGACATCATCAATGCTGAAAGGTATATCCAGGTTCTAGAGCAACATATGCTCCCATCCAGATGACGTCTCTTTCAGGGAAGACCTTGCATTTTCCAAAATGACAATACCAAACCACATACTGCATCAATTACAGCATCATGGCTGCGTAGAAGAAGGGTCCGGGTACTGACCTGGCCAGCCTGCAGTCCAGATCTTTCACCCATAGAAAACATTTGGCGCGTCATAAAACGGAAGATATGACAAAAAAGACCAAAGACAGTTGAGCAACTAGAATCCTACATTAGACAAGAATGGGTTAACATTCCTATCCCTAAACTTGAGCAACTTGTCTCCTCAGTCCCCAGACGTTTACAGAGTGTTGTAAAGAGAAAAGGGGATGTCTCACAGTGGTAAACATGGCCTTGTCCCAACTTTTTTGAGATGTGTTGTTGTCATGAAATTTAAAATCACCTATTTTTTTCTCTTTAAATGATACATTTTCTCAGTTTAAACATTTGACATGCCATCTATGTTCTATTCTGAATAAAATATGGAATTTTGAAACTTCCACATCATTGCATTCCGTTTTTATTTACAATTTGTACTTTGTCCCAACTTTTTTGGAATTGGGGTTGTATATAAAATGTGGTTTCTGTCATATTTCTCTAAAGTTGAGGAATATCAGACCATGCAAACATAAATAGTCTTTGAAGTGATAGCGGAGCTCCTGCATGCGCCTTTGGCCTGCAGGAGCGGAGCCCCATAGGCATAGAGTGTGGATACATAAAGAAACCCATCAATTTGTTTTCTGATGGTTTCGGTCCTGTGCGTGTCTGCCACCACAGGAAACCCAACAGCTGAGTAGTGAGTAACCCATCAAGTTGTTTTCTAATGGTTTCGGTCCTGTGCATGCGTGCCTGCCACCACAGGAAACCCAACAACAAGTGAAGTGAGTAGTGAAGTGTGAAGTAGAGTAGTAGTCGGGACAGTATAGTAGTGAGTAACTTGTCGCTGTTGTCACCTGACGTTTTGTACAACGTAAGGAAACAGTATAGTAACTATGATGGTAAAGAAATAAAACAAAAGAGGCTGGCTATGATATATAAGAAAATTCTACGACCCAGAAACAGATGGGAGCGCCACTTTTAGGCAGTGGCTAAATCTATATATTAGATGTTTGGGAAACTCAGCTGGAAGTTAACGTGCACAAACGCAGCCGTTAACATGGGTATCTCAAAGATATTTGGGGGGTTAATGCTACAATGTTATTTTCAACTTCAGAACAGAATGTTGCCATGGCTTCTTCGCACAGTTTGAATAGAAAAAAGATTTCTGTGGGTCACCACTCACAACCAAGATATTATCTTGACTATGAACAAGTGTAGCCTCAGTATAATCAGCTTATTTGCAGTCACAGTTCTTGAAATGTTGATCTTGCTATCTCAAGAATTTTGTCTTTTTTCATCTTGTTTCAGTTTTACCCTGTTTCAGTCTTGCCAGAAAACAACCTTCCATTCATGTTACATTACTTGCTGACAACATTGTCCATCTGTGTGTGTGTGTGTGTGTGTGTGTGTATAATATATATATATAATCTCATTATCTGTAGCCGCTTTATCCTGTTCTACAGGGTCGCAGGAAAGCTGGAGCCTATCCCAGCTGACTACGGGCAAAAGGCAGGGTACACCCTGGACAAGTCACCAGGTCATCACAGGGCTGACACATAGACACAGACAACCATTCACACCTACGGTCAATTTAGAGTCACCAGTTAACCTAACCTGCATGTCTTTGGACTGTGGGGGAAACCGGAGGAAACCCACACGGACACGGGGAGAACATGCAAACTCCACATAGAAAGGCCCTCGTCGGCCACGGGGCTTGAACCCGGACCTTCTTGCTGTGAGGCGACAGCGCCAACCACTACACCACTGTGCCGCCCATTATTTATATTAGTCTCTTTTTTTGTTTAATTTAATTAATATTAATTAATTAATTTAAAAGGAGGGTAAGTCTTTGCTAAAACATGCCCCATTTCATCACAGGAAAACTGTTATTAATCTGATTAATTCTTTTTCATAACACATTAGAACCTACACACACAATAATAACAACAACAACAACAACAAATAATACTAATAAGGCCCCCTGATTATATTTATCCCTCAGCCTCCAAGACAGACAAACACATTTGTTACTCAACAAAGAATAAAATGATTGAAAGACTATTTGAAACAAAATTATCCAAGATTTAAAAAACAAAACAAAACAGTAATCCCCCTCAGATACTGGATTTTATTGTGCTGATTTTCTGTTGTCCTAAAAATGGAATAAATTGACCTTTTGTTCTCTAACACAATTTGCCTGTAGGCTATCAGGTTTGACTATGATCTTGTTTCATAGTATGTATTTATGTAGTTGTTAGTGTTCATAATTTTCTCTTGTGTGGGCTTGAAAACACCCCCCCCCCCCCCCCCCATTTTGACAAACCTTAAACGGTCAGTGGAGCATTACGATTTTCTCCACATGAATAAATGATTGTCCTAATTACATCACATTTAGCTGCACCAGAAATGTCAAACTGCAAAGTGAAAAATAAAATAAATTTATTTGAATAATGATACATTTGAGTCAGCTTCGTTTTAACTGAGGGTTTTGAGCAAGGATGGAATGAGGGTTGAGGTGCCCTGTGCTGTGTCCTCCAAGCTTTGAAGCAAATGAATGAGTATCCACATCAGTGGGCTGTCTACCACGATTACCTGAACAATCTCCATCTCACCATTCTGCGCTATTTCTGTACAACCAAAGGTTATTCCATTTTATAGGCCATATATAAAGAACATCTGACTGAAATCTGTCTCTCGTTTTTATCTTCATGAGTGCAGCAGGATGAATGGAGGTGGAGGTCATAAACAGGAACCTATTTGCCACAACTGATAATACCCATGCAGCACTGTGAAGGAAATGAAATAGTGTCTTGCAATAGTATTTATCCCCCTTTGTGTTTGTCCTGTTTTGTCACATTACAAGCTGGAATTAAAATGGATTTTTGGGGGGGTTAGCACCATTTTTGATTTACACAGCATGTCTACCACTTTAAAGGTGAAAATTGTTTTATTGTGACACAAACAATAATTAAGAAGAAAAAACAGAAATCTGGAGTGTGCATAGGTATTCACCCCCCAAAGTCAATACTTTGTAGAGCCACCTTTTGCTGCAATTACACCTGCAAGCTTCCTGTGGTATGTCTCTATTAGCTTAGCACATCTAGCCATTGGGATTTTTGCCCATTCCTTAAGGCAAAACTGCTCCAACTCCTTCAAGTTAGATGGGTTGCATTGGTGTGCAGCAATCTTCAAGTTATGCCACAGATTCTCAATTTGGATCGAGGTCTGGGCTTTGATTAGGCCATTCCAAGACATTTAAATGTTTCCCTTTAAACCACTCCAGTGTAGCTTTAGCAGTATGTTTAGGGTCATTGCCCTGCTGGAATGTGAACCTTTGTCCCAGTCTCAAACCTCTGGCTGACTCAAACAAGTTTTCCTCCAGAATTGCCCTGCATTTCGTGCCATCCACCTTTCCTTCAGTCCTGACCAGCTTTCCTGTCCCTGGAGATGAAAAACATGCCCACAACATGATGCTGCCACCAGCATGCTTCACTGAAGGAATGGTGTTTTCAGGGTGATGGGTTTGCGCCACACATGGCATTTCCTATGATGGCCAAAAAGATCAATTTTAGTCTCATTTGACCAGAGAATCTTCTTCCATGTGTTTGGGGAGTCTGCCATATGCTGTTGGGCAAAGTCCAAACGTGTTTTCTGAAGCAATGACATTTTTCTGGCCACTCTTCCATAAAGCCCCACTCTGTGGAGTGTACAGCTTAAAGTGGTCCTATGGACAGATACTTCCATCTCCGCTGTGGATCTTTGCAGCTCCTTCAGTGTTATCTTTGGTGCCTTTGTTGCATCTCTGATTAATGCCCTCCTTGCCCGCTCTGTGAGTTTTGGTGGGCGGCCTTCTCTTGTCAGGTTTGTAGTGATGTCATTCTTTCCATTTTGCTATAATGGATTTAATGGTGCTTCCTGGGATATTTTCAATAACCCAATCCTGATCTATACTTCTCCACAACTTTGTCTCTGACCTGTTTGGAGTGCTCCTTGGTTTTCATGTTGCTTACTTCGTAGTGTTGCAGAGTCAGGGTCCTTCCCGAACAGGTTGATTTATACAGACATCATGTGATAGACCATGTGACCCTTTGATTGCACACAGGTGGATCTTAGTCAACTAATTATGTGACTTATGAAGTGAATTGGTTGGACCAGCTCTTATTTAGGGGTTTCAAACAAAAGGGGGTGAATACTTATGCACACTCCCAATTTCTGTTTTTTTTTATCTTAATTATTGCTTATGTCACAATAAAACAACAATTTGCACCTTTAAAGTTGTAGGCATGTTGTGTAAATCAAATGGTGCTAACCCCCCAAAAATCCATTTTAATTCCAACTTGTAATGCAACAAAACAGGATAAAGACAAAGGGGGATTCATATTTTTGCAAGACACTGTGTGTGTGTGTGTGTGTGTGTGTGTGTGTGTACTCATATATGTATGTAGAGCTCTTTGAAGTGTGGGTGGAGCACAGAGGACGGCAGGACAACGCTTCAGGTGCTACTAGGCTTTTTATTGCCAGACTTTTCAGTATAACAGCCAGTTTTATCTTGTTCGCGAAACACACACACTGTGTTCTTGTCCCGGGATGAGCTCTCCTCTGCTCTCCCTCTGCCTCCTTAAATAGGGCGCGGTTACTGGGAAGACACACAAAACACAGGTTAATTACCGTCAGGTGTAGTGATTCTGCCACTCACCTTCCCTGGCTCCGCCCTCCTGTCACAGACCGATGCTAGACCACGCCCCCGCTGCCACATACCCCCACCGCCCGACTCAGGCCGGGTGTCCGTCCGGCCCGCAGCCGACTCCCCCCCCCCCCCCCCTTGACGGGAGAGGAAGTCCGCCACAACCATCTGCGCCCCCGGCCTGTGGACCACCTTGAAATTGAAGGGTTGGAGTGCCAGATACCAACGGGTGATCCGCGCGTTGGCATCTTTCATGCGGTGGAGCCACTGGAGGGGCACGTGGTCCGAACAGAGGGTGAAAGGGCACCCCAGCAGGTAGTAACGGAGGGCGAGGACCGCCCACTTGATCGCCAGGCATTCCTTCTCAATAGTGCTGTAGCGCCCCTCACGCACCGACAGCTTCCTACTAATGTATAGGATGGGGCGGTCCTCCCCGTCCACCTCCTGGGACAACACCGCCCCCAGCCCTCTGTCCGACGCGTCGGTCTGCAACACAAAAGGGAGAGAGAAGTCAGGGGAGTGTAAAAGTGGCCCCCCACACAGTGCAGCCTTTACCTCAGAGAAAGCCCGCTGACACTGCTCCGTCCACTGGACTGGATCTGGCACCCCCTTTTTAGTGAGGTCAGTCAGTGGGCTGGTGATGTCCGAATAATTAGGTATAAACCTACAATAGTAGCCAGCCAGCCCCAGGAACTGTCTCACCCCCTTTTTGGTCTTGGGCCTCGGGCAGGCCGCAATCGCTGCTGTCTTATTAATTTGGGGACGCACCTGCCCGTTGCCCAAGTGGAAGCCCAGATACTGTACTTCCACCCGCTCAATCGCACACTTCTTCGGGTTGGCAGTGAGACCCACCCACCTCAGCGACCTAAGGATGGCCCTCAGGTGTTGCAGGTGCCGCTGCCAGTCGTTACTATAAATGATAATGTCGTCCAGATATGCGGCCGCATAGGTGGTGTGGGGCCAGAGGACCCTGTCCATCAGCCGCTGAAATGTAGTGGGCGCCCCAAACAGCCCAAACGGAAGTGTGACGAATTGGTGTAAGCCGAACGGTGTGGAAAAGGCCGTTTTCTCCCGGGATAATGGAGTCAAGGGGATCTGCCAATATCCCTTCGTCAAATCCAGTGTCGAGTAAAAGCGAGCCATGCCTAGTCGATCGAGCAGCTCATCAATACGAGGCATTGGGTACGCGTCGAATTTGGACACCGCGTTGACTTTTCTATAGTCCACACAGAACCGGACCGACCCGTTGGCCTTGGGTACCAAGACCACCGGGCTGCTCCAGTCACTGTGGGACTCCTCGATGATGCCCATTTCGAGCATGGTCTGAAGTTCTTCCCGAACCACCTTTTTTTTGTGTTCGGGTAGTCTGTAAGGGCGGCTACGCACTACCACCCCCGGGGGCGTCTCTATGTGGTGTTCTATGAGGTTAGTGTGACCGGGCAGGGGCGAGAACACATCCGAAAACTCGGCCTGCAACTGGGCGACCTCCGTGAGTTGGGTCGGGGAGAGGTGGTCTCCACAGGGGACCGGAGAGGTACGTGATGCCAATGTCCCTTTTTTAACCTCTGGCCCCAGCTCCGCCTTCTCCGGAACTACCGACACCAACGCCACGGGGACCTCCTCGTTCCAGAGTTTAAGCAGATTGAGGTGGTAGATCTGTAGCGCCCCCTCCCTGTCCGTTCGCCTTACCTCATAGTCGACATCCCCGACTCGCCGTGTGACCTCAAAGGGTCCTTGCCACTTGGCGATTAATTTGGAGCTCGACGTGGGCAACAGTACGAGTACCTTATCTCCCGGAGTGAACTCTCTAAGGCGCGTGCCCTTGTTGTACAGGCGGGCTTGCTGTTCCTGGGCCTGCCGCAAATTCTCCTGAGTTAGGTGGGTGAGCATGTGGAGTTTTGCGTGCAGGTCCATAACGTACTGAATTTCGTTTTTACTCTGTGAAGGTCGCTCCTCCCAATTTTCCCGCAGCACATCTAAAATGCCGCGCGGCTTACGCCCGTATAACAATTCAAACGGGGAGAACCCCGTGGAGGCTTGGGGGACCTCTCGCACTGCAAATAACAAGGGTTCGAGCCATTCATCCCAGTTACATGCATCCTCACTTACGAATTTTTTAATTATATTTTTGAGGGTGCGAATGAACCGTTCAACTAAACCGTCCGTTTGTGGGTGATAAACGCTGGTGCGGATCGGCTTAATACCTAATAGCCCATACAGTTCGCTCAGTGTTCGTGACATAAACGAGGTGCCTTGGTCAGTCAGAATCTCTTTCGGGATTCCAACCCGGGAGATGACGTGGAAGAGGGCCTCCACAATACTGCGTGCTGAGATATTGCGAAGAGGCACCGCTTCCGGGTATCGCGTTGCATAGTCCACCAGAACCAATATAAAGCGGTACCCTCGTGTTGACTGATCTAATGGCCCGACGAGATCCATCCCAATTCTTTCGAACAGGGTCTCGATTAATGGTAGGGGGCGCAAAGGCGCTTTTGGAATGGCCGCTGGATTTACTAACTGGCATTCGCGGCACGCCGTACACCACTTACGGATGTCGCCGCGAATCCCCGGCCAATAGAATCGGGCCATTATCAGGGCTAGTGTCTTATCCTGCCCTAGGTGTCCAGCCATGGGATTAAAGTGAGCCGCCTGAAATACCAATTCCCGGCGGCTCTTTGGAATTAACAGCTGTGTGACTCGCTCTTTCGTCTGAGTGTCCTGCGTCACTCGGTATAATCTATCCTTCATAATAGAAAAATAGGGGAAGGACGGGGTGGCGTTCGGCTGGAGCGTTTGACCATCGATTACTCTCACTTGGTCAAACGCATGTCACAGAGTCTCGTCTTGCGATTGTTCTAATGGGAAATCCGCGAGGGATTCCCCAACAGAAAGAGGAGGAGCCGGCGGCTCCTCACTCTGTCGCGGAGTTGACGTAGACGGCTCTGCGACAGCAGCTCCAGCCAAGGCGACACCGGGACCTCCCCCTGTCAAATGGCAGGACCCACTCTTTACTAGGTGCATCATTAAACCCCGAAATCCCGGCCAATCAGTCCCCAAAATTAAAGAGTGGGTAAGGCAAGGATTAACCGCCGCCTTCACTATAGATTTTTCCCCTCTGAAAAATATGTGGACCGACACCAAAGGGTAGCTGAGAACATCCCCATGCACACACACAACACCTTCACCCCCTGTGCTCCCCCCAATGCCTCGTCTTGCACCAGGCTTTGGCGGATCAAATCAAATCAAATCAAGTTTATTTGTACAGCGCTTTTAACAATAAACATTGTTGCAAAGCAGCTTTACAGAATTTGAACGACTTAAAACATGAGCTAATTTTATCCCTAATCTATCCCCAATGAGCAAGCCTGTGGCGACGGTGGCAAGGAAAAACTCCCTCAGACGACATGAGGAAGAAACCTCGAGAGGAACCAGACTCAAAAGGGAACCCATCCTCATTTGGGCAACAACAGACAGCCTGACTATAATATTAACAGTTTTAACAGGTATAACCCTCAACTGTCCTCATGGGGCCGTCCTTCACAGGAGTGGGGCGATAAAACTCCGACCAGACACAGGGCACCAGGATGGATCAAGCAGGTCCGAGGGGCAGAAGAGGCCAGCATCTCAATCCCAGGATCAACATGTAACTCAGAGGGACAGATGGGGGGGGGGGAGAGAGAGAGAAAGAAAACACGTTGTTAGGTATGCCCTAAAAATGACAAGTATTAAATCTGTGTGGTAGGCTCGCAGAGACGAGAGTCTTTACATCAGGCATAACACACAATGGCATGTTAATATGGTAAAAAATATATCATGACCTGCTCTGGCTGGATGCTTGATTGGGTGATGGGAGCACACTCCTCAGCAATGATGAGATGCAGATGGGACCCTTAGGCCTGGCCAAGACAATTCAGTTACATTTCACCGGGTCTGGGACATGCGACAGAATGTCTGATGGCCGATTCCCGATGGATCGAGGTCTGATTGCAACCAGAATCCACCAACGCCTGATATGTAGCCCCTTGTACACTCACCGGTATGCGATACGCTCCGGCCCGATCGAGGGCAGCTTCTGGCGCGTCGGGGATCCGTACCATCGCGCCCACCTCCATTGCTGCGCACTGTTGTTGCAGGTGGCCCGGCTCCCCACAGCGCCAGCAAACCGGCCTGGGCTTTCCCTCTGCACCGGTGCTCTGGGGCTCACTCACCTGGGGGGGGGGGGGAGAGACAGACACAGAAGGGAGGAACGGGAGGGCACCACGGGTGCGGCGGGCCGGCTGGGGTGGAGCCAGCCCCCGCCTCCGTGGTGGGGGAATGGGGCGAGGACGGGACACAAAAGGGAGGGGAGAAAGAGAGAGAGAAGATGAGAGAAGAGAAGACGTCGTCGGTTGTCCTGCCGCCGGAACAGCTGCCAAATGATCCTCCGCCAGTCCTACTGCCTGATCCAGCGACACCGGGCAGTGGCACTGGACCCACTCCGTGGTTCCGGCTGGTAAGCGGGCGATGAACTGCTCCAGCACCACCTGATTGATGATTCCCTCGGCGTCGCGATCGTCGGCCCTCAGCCACCGCCAGCAGGCGTCCCGGAGCTGCTGGCCGAACGCGAACGGCCGGCCGACTTCCTCCAACCGCAGCGCGCGGAAGCGCTGGCGCTGTTGTTCTGGCATGCGCCTCACGCACTGGAGGACGGCCCGGCGAAGGTCCGCGTAGGCCAGCCGGCGGTCGGCGGGGAGCTGTAGCGCGGCCAGCTGCGCCTCTCCCGTCAGGAGGGGGAGGAGGCACGCCGCGCGCTGCTCCATCGGCCACCCCAAGGCTTCGGCGACCTGCTCGAACAATGTGAGAAACGCCTCGGGGTCGTCCTGCGGGCCCATCTTGGTCATGGTGAGGGGAGATGGGCCCGCGGCCGGAGTGCTGGTGGACCCCGCCGACGCGAGGAGATGCCGGAACGCCTCGCAATCTTCCTGCTGGGCCAGCACCAGGGCTTTGAAGCGCCGCTCTTGCTCCTTTCGGAGCGTGACGAACGCCTGGTGCTGGCTTTGCTGAGCCGTGGCGAGGGCATGGACCAGGTCCGCGAACGGGGAGGATTCCATGGGGCTGCGAGGTTGGTGCTCCACCTTGTCCCGGGTTTCAGCACCACTGTAGAGCTCTTTGAAGTGTGGGTGGAGCACAGAGGACGGCAGGACAACGCTTCAGGTGCTACTAGGCTTTTTATTGCCAGACTTTTCAGTATAACAGCCAGTTTTATCTTGTTAGCGAAACACACACACACTGTGTTCTTGTCCCGGGATGAGCTCTCCTCTGCTCTCCCTCTGCCTCCTTAAATAGGGCGCGGTTACTGGGAAGACACACAAAACACAGGTTAATTACCGTCAGGTGTAGTGATTCTGCCACTCACCTTCCCTGGCTCCGCCCTCCTGTCACAGACCGGCGCTTGACCACGCCCCCGCTGCCACAATATATATATATATATATATATATATATATATATATATATATATATATATATATATAAGGTCCTCTAAAATAACACTGTATTTTATACTCTATATTGGATTGCCCTATTTTCTGTGTAATTAACTCCATTTACCATAATGCCTTGTGGTTTGGAATATTTTCACTGTTCTGATGTGTTGTGACGTTCTGTGCATTCGGACCAATCAGACTTATTTGCTCGTTGTAGTTTTATTTGAATTTTGACGTCAGCCAATGGTAATTAGTATATGTTTAATGCCCGCGAGTTCGCGGGCTTTTTTGGGGATGTTTCATCACTTCGTGAGGGAGAAGCTCACGGAGTTCCCGCCTGCAGCCGAGCAGAGAGAGATTGCGTTGTTTGTGAGCTCTATTTCAGCACTTATTTTGCAGAGAGTATTTTTATAGTTTGGTCTGCTTGTGGCCATAAACTCCGGTGTCACTCCAGTGAGTGATTTTGCTGTTTTTTGTTTTTTTCTGCGGACACATCTGCCCTCCGTGCTGTGCCCACCGGAGCGCTTTCGTCAGTCCCGGGGACTCACTGTGTCGGGTCTGGGACCCAGCCAGCTACTGAGGGGTTTGGGGTGAGCAGCATCTTATTCGAGCGAGCTAACCCACAGCAATAGCTAGCCCTCTGCTCAGGAGCATCTGCTGCGTGACTGTACCGACATCTGTAACCTGATCCGTCTGGTTTGACCGGTGGTTTGTGAGTAACGCGAACCCACACTTACACTGACACACACACACACGCGTTCCTCTGGTCTCGCCTGGATAGCCAGCGTTTTAGAAGGGCATTGCAGCAGTTGCTGTTCTGCCTGCAGTTCAGAGAGCTGCCACCTGTGCACCAACGGGCCCCAACTGCGCGCGTTTTTTCTTTTCCACTTCTTTTCTTTTGATACTTTACCCAGTTTTATTTTCTTACTATGTACTGCTGGTATACACACTGTTGATGTGCTATCTGTAACATCTCTATTATGTAGGCTAATTGTTTCCGCTCCTCTTGTGCCGGTGTTACTATTTTCTTGGTTTCTTACATTGCATGCTTCTTTGGGAAGCATTTATTGTCAAATACTATCTCCTATTATTATTATTATTATTATTATTGCTTATTAATAAATATAATCATTATTATTATTATTTAATTATATCTTGGGTGTATTGGCTGCTCATTTGGTTCTTTATATTTGAACATTCTGACATGCACACTGCAGACTAGCTATTAGTTCTTTCACTCAAGCTACTGTTATTTTAAATTCTGAGGAAATACACCATACACTAGCTTCAAAGGTAAGTGTAGTATTTTCGCAGTGGAGGCACCGCGCTGTTAAATTTATCATTTATTAGATTCATGCTTATTATTCTCTCTCTCTACTCATACTTGTACCCTTACGGTATCAGGAATCTCAGCCAGCTCACCACTCCACCGCTGAGAACTTAGGACCCTGTTGCGCCATTATTTATTGGGATTTAGGGTAACTCTTTAGTAGCCTATAGCCTACTGTGCTGGGTGATCAGCACCTGTCAAAAAAACAAAAGGGGTTACATACATACATACATACATACATACACACACACACGTGTGTATATATATATATATATATATATATATATATATATATATATATATATATATATATATATATATATATATATAAGTAAAATGCAGGGCAGCACAGTGGTGTAGTGGTTAGCACGGTCACCCCACAGCAAGAAGGTCCTGGGTTCGAGCCCAGTGGCTGACGGGGGCCTCTGTGTGGAGTTTGCATGTTCTCCCCGTGTCTTGTTTCCACCGGGCACTCCAGTTTCCCCCACAGTCCAAAGACATGCAGGTTAGGTTAATTGGTGGCTCTAAATTGACCGTAGGTGTGAATGGTTGTTTGTCTCTGTGTCAGCCCTGCGATGATCTGGCAACTTATCAAGGGTGTACCCCGCCTCTCGCCCATAGTCAGCTGGGATAGGCTCCAGCTTGCCCACGACCCTACACAGGATAAGCGGTTACAGATAATGGATGGATGGATGGATAAATGCAAGTACAAAACTACTTAAAGTTGTTTGCTTTTCCATTGAAAAGCAGGCAAATATCAACAGAAAACAAACCAAAATGTGCAAAACTGAACAAGACCCAATACATTTCCCTTCATTTGATTTGAAGTGAGTATTTAATGTTTACATGATGGCATGGTGAAGGACAAACAGGGCTCGTTACCCCACTGAACCTGAAAATGACAGAACAACCTGAAGCAATTTCCATGGTTATTTCTGCGAATTATGTAACACAACACTGCTGTCAATCTACTTGTAACTTTAACTCTCCCACATTAAAAGCAGAATGACATTTAATATAATGTAACAGCCTAGATGTCACTGTTAATTGAGGCTCTGATTGTCTGAAGTGGTCTCACTATTGCATTGATTAGAAATAATACACCATTAACCCCTTAACCTTCTGCTAGAGACCACACCACCTCTCTCTTCTTACATGGTCTAATTACAGCTTCCCTACTGAGGACAAGGGTAACTCAATCTATGCAGAGCTCCCACTCTGAACCTGTCTGGATTAAATGTCCATCAAACTCCTGCAGTTATCACAAACCATGTTTTGTGTCCTCAGATGTGCTAGTGTTACCATAAATAAATGTTCCACTGAAGCTAAAGTGATTTTGAAGGCGACATGCAGCCTACAGGAAATATTCAGGCCACCTGATGTGCAGCATATTACAAAATGTACAGGAGTAAACAAGACAGAACTGGATCCCTTGTATTGCACTTCCATACTGTTTGATCAAATAAGAGAAAATGAAAGCTGTTTGATCATCCTTACTAGTACAACTTCACAGGAAATAACAGCTTAAATCAGTTGTCACAGTAATTAAAAGATGAACGTCATCATTTGTTATCATTTGGATGCTGGAATGACTCATAAATGCTAATGCAAAGCTATCAGGCAAACATTATGGGTTTCCAATTACGATTTGTCATCGGTGAAGAAGCAAACATAGTCTTCATATTGTCATGTCATCACTCTTTTATAAACATTTGTGTTGCTTATCAGATTACATGAAATCTAAGATGAATACAGAGCTGGTTTACTGTGGGAGATGTAAATAGCTGGATTTAACTTGCCACAGGATGATGCTGATTTAAATTTGGGCTTGTTTTCATGTACCCTGATGGACAGTGCATATCATCACAATATATCCCAAAGTGGTTATTGAACATGGGCTCTTCTAGCATACAGTGTCTTGCAAAAGTATTCATCCCGCTTTGTGTTTGTCCTGTATTGTCGCATTACAAGCTGGAATTAAAATAGATTTTTGGGGGGTTAGCACCATTTGATTTACAACCCCGATTCCAAAAAAGTTGGGACAAAGTACAAATTGTAAATAAAAACGGAATGTAATAATTTACAAATCTCAAAAACTAATATTGTATTCACAATAGAACATAGACAACATATCAAATGTCGAAAGTGAGACATTTTGAAATTTCATGCCAAATATTGGCTCATTTGAAATTTCATGACAGCAACACATCTCAAAAAAGTTGGGACAGGGACAATAAGAGGCTGGAAAAGTTAAAGATACAAAAAAGGAACAGCTGGAGGACCAAATTGCAACTCATTAGGTCAATTGGCAATAGGTCATTAACATGACTGGGTATAAAAAGAGCATCTTGGAGTGGCAGCGGTTCTGAGAAGGGTCCCATTAAATGGGATGGGACCCAGCTACCTACTGGATATGTTTCAATTCAATTCAAATATGTTTCAATATGCACCAACTAGGTCTCTAAGATCACAGGAGAAAAACTTGCTAGTAATACCAGCTATCAAAACGAAGTGTGGTGAAGCAGCCTTTAGTTGCTATGCTGCTAAGCTTTGGAACCAACTTCCAGATGATATCAAAAATGCTCCTACTGTTGTTAGTTTTAAATCCAGGCTCAAGACAAAGCTGTTTTCAGATGCTTTCACTTGATTAATTTTTACCTAAAGTGTAATTAATTTCCTTTAACATAATTTCTTTTAATTTTGATTTTAATGATTTTGCTTTAATTCTTTATTTTAATTTTTTTTTAATTTTGGATTTTAATGATTTCACTTTTACTTAAATTCTTTGTTACTGTTCTTATGCTTTTATTTTTTGTGAAGCACATTGAATTGCCTGTGTGTATGAAATGTGCTATACAAATAAACTTGCCTTGCCTTGAGAAGTAAAGATGGGAAGAGGATCACCAATCCCCCAATTCTGCGCTGACAAATAGTGGAGCAATATCAGAAAGGAGTTCGACAGTGTAAAATTGCAAAGAGTTTGAACAGATCATCATCTACAGTGCATAATATTATCAAAAGATTCAGAGAATCTGGAAGAATCTCTGTGCGTAAGGGTCAAGGCCAGAAAACCATACTGGGTGCCCGTGATCTTCGGGCCCTTAGACGGCACTGCATCATATACAGGCATGCTTCTGTATTGGAAATCACAAAATGGGCTCAGGAATATTTCCAGAGAACATTATCTGTGAACACAATTCACCGTGCCATCCGCCGTTGCCAGCTAAAACTCTATAGTTCAAAGAAGAAGCCGTATCTAAACATGATCCAGAAGCGCAGACGTCTTCTCTGGGCCAAGGCTCATTTAAAATGGACTGTGGCAAAGTGGAAAACTGTTTTGTGGTCAGACGAATCAAAATTTGAAGTTCTTTATGGAAATCAGGGACGCCGTGTCATTTGGACTAAAGAGAAGAAGGACGACCCAAGTTGTTATCAGTGCTCAGTTCAGAAGCCTGCATCTCTGATGGTATGGGGTTGCATTAGTGCGTGTGGCATGGGCAGCTTACACATCTGGAAAGACACCATCAATGCTGAAAGGTATATCCAGGTTCTAGAGCAACATATGCTCCCATCCAGATGACGTCTCTTTCAGGGAAGACCTTGCATTTTCCAACATGACAATGCCAAACCACATACTGCATCAATTACAGCATCATGGCTGCGTAGAAGAAGGGTCCGGGTACTGAACTGGCCAGCCTGCAGTCCAGATCTTTCACCCATAGAAAACATTTGGCGCATCATAAAACAGAAGATACGACAAAAAAGACCTAAGACAGTTGAGCAGCTAGAATCCTACATTAGACAAGAATGGGTTAACATTCCTATCCCTAAATTTGAGCAACTTGTCTCCTCAGTCCCCAAACGTTTACAGACTGTTGTAAAGAGAAAAGGGGATGTCTCACAGTGGTAAACATGGCCTTGTCCCAACTTTTTTGAGATGTGTTGTTGTCATGAAATTTAAAATCACCTCATTTTTCTCTTTAAATGATACATTTTCTCAGTTTAAACATTTGATATGTCATCTATATTCTATTCTGAATAAAATATGGAATTTTGAAACTTCCACATCATTGCATTCCATTTTTATTTACAATTTGTACTTTGTCCCAACTTTTTTGGAATCAGGGTTGTACACAACATGCCTACCACTTTAAAGGTGAAAATTGTTGTTTTATTGTGACACAAACAGTAAGATGAAAAAAAACCCAGAAATCTAGTGTGCATAGATATTCACCCCACCCAAAAAAAAAGTCAATACTTTGTAGAGCCACCTTTTGCTGCAATTACACCTGTAAGTCTCTTGGGGTATGTCTCTATTAGCTTAGCACATCTAGCCACTGGGATTTTTGCCCATTCCTCAAGGCAAAACTGCTCCAACTCCTTCAAGTTAGATGGGTTGCGTTGGTGTGCAGCAATCTTCAAGTTATGCCACAGATTCTCAATTTGGATCGAGGTCTGGGCTTTGATTAGGCCATTCCAAGACATTTAAATGTTTCCCTTTAAACCCCTCCAGTGTAGCTTTAGCAGTATGTTTAGGGTCATTATCCTGCTGGAATGTGAACCTTTGTCCTAGCCTTAAACTTCTGGCTGACTCAAACAGGTTTTCCTCCAGAATTGCCCTGTATTTTATGCCATCCATCTTTCCTTCAGTCCTGACCAGCTTTCTTGTCCCTGCAGATGAAAAACATCCCCACAGCATGATGCTGCCACCAAGGCCGGCCATGTTGTAGGCGTAGAACTGGACTCTCTGACAGTGGTGTTGGAGAAGAGGACACTGTCCAAAATAAAAACAATTTTAGACTGTCCTTCCCACCCTCTACATGAGGAGCTGACCAGCCACAGGAGCACTTTCGGTAAACGGCTGATTCTTCCACGCTGCACAACTGAGGCTACGTTTACATTACGTCGAATCAGCGGATCATCAGATTAACGTTCTTAAAACGATTCGCGTTTACACTAAAACCGTTAGCCGTGCACACAGCAACGCCAATACGCGGATACGCTCGGCTCCGCAGGCATCCTGCGCTCCAAATCACTCCGCCCTGAACAGCGAGTGCCCTCTGGAGGGTGCGCACTCCGGCCCTGCGCAGCTCACACAGCGCGCGAGTGAAGTGCACGAGCCACGATTTGGGACTGAGCCGCTGTGTGTGTGATCCCAGCGCATATCACTTACTACTTGCAAGTGGAAGGATGGCAAGCCTAAAGACAATCATAACTACACAATGGGCAGTATTTGCATCAGTATTTGCAGTATTTTCATACTTTTATACTCTTTAATGAAAGGTGATACAAAGCGGAAGTCCGCGCCGTTTTTCAGCAGTCGCGTCACATGACCAACACCAGCTAATCAGGAAGGTGGATGTCACAGTGACGTTGTCCAATGAGACGCCAGCTATAGCTCAGCACAGCGTATCCGCGTATTTTGAATGTTTACACAGCACCGGAGCTGACACGATCTGGATTGAATACGTGGACGCTGGAGGATTCCCGTTTCCAGGCGTTTCCAGGCGGTTTAATGTAAACGGACAGCGCATCCGCGAAGAAAACGAGACAGATACGGTCTAGTGTAAACGTAGCCTGAGAGACACAGGAAATCATTCCTACCTGTTGCAGTCAAGCTGTACAATGCCACTGTATAACTGTGGTACACTGTCTTACCATGTATACTGTATCCTTAACTCAGGTGTAATATATGTATATAGGAATCATTGTGTATAAAATCATTTCATTTTGCTTTTACTTAAGTTATTGAACTTATTTAAATTTATTTTTATTTATTCTTTTTTCAGATGATTTTATCTTCTATTTTTAGACATGTTTACTTCTTCTTTGATTCAGGAGCTTGGTAGCAAATTTGAATTTCCCTCTGGGGATTAATAAAGTGTGGCAGCGGGGGCGTGGTCTAGCATCGGTCTGTGACAGGAGGGCGGAGTCGGGGAAGTTAAGTGGCAGAATCACGACACCTGTTGTTAATTGATGTGTTTGTGTGTCTTCCCAGTGACCGTGCCCTTCTTAAGGAGAGAGAGTGAGAGCAGAGGGGCTCTCCACAACCAGACAGCTGATGTGTGTGCGTGTGTCTGCGTGTGTGTTTACCAGCTGAAAAGCTGAATAAAGAGAGTTTTTGTGAACTCATGCCTGTCCTGCCGTCCTTCTGTGCTCCACCCATTTACACGAACTGCCACAGTGGTGCTGAAACCCGGGAATGAGCAAAGAAGACAACAGCCCCATGGAGTCCTCCACCTTCGCCGACCTGATCCACGCCCTCGCCACGGCCCAACAGAGCCAGCACCAGGTGCTGCTCGCCCTCCGAAAGCAGCAAGAACAACGGTTCGAGGCCCTGGTGCTGGCGCAACAGGAAGATCGTCGGGCGTTCCGGCACCTCCTCGCGTCGGCGGGGTCCACCAACTCCACTGCCGCGGGCCCTTCCCCCCCACCCTCACGAAGATGGGCCCGCAGGACGACCCCGAGGCATTCTTCACGCTCTTTGAGCAGGTAGCAGAGACCTCGGGGTGGCCGGTGGAACAGCGCGCGGCGCGCCTTCTCCCCCTGCTAACGGGAGAGGCGCAGCTGGCCGCGCTACAGCTCCCCGCCGACCGCCGGCTGGCCTACGCGGACCTTCGCCGGGCCGTCCTCCAGCGGGTGGGACGCACCCCGGAGCAACCTCATCAGCGTTTCCGCGCTCTGCGCTTGGAGGAAGTCGGCCGGCCGTTCGCGTTTGGCCAGCAACTCCGGGACACCTGCTGGCAGTGGCTGAGGGCCGACAGCTGTGATGCCGAGGGACTCATTGACCAGGTGGTACTGGAACAGTTCGTCGCGCGTCTACCAGCGGGAACCGCAGAGTGGGTCCAGTGCCACCACCCGGCGTCGCTGGATCAGGCAATCCAGCTGGCGGAGGATCATCTGGCGGCTGTCCCGACGGCAGGACAGCAGACGACCTCTTCTCTTCTCTCCTCTCTCTCTCCCCTCCTCCTGTGTCTTCTCCTCGCCCCATTCCCCCACCGCGGAGACAGGGGCCGGCGCCGCACCCGCCGCACCCGCGGTGCCCTTCCGTGTCTCCCTTCTGTGTCTGTCTCTCCCCCCCCTCAGGTGAGTGAGCCCCAGAGCACTAGTGCAGAGAGGAAGCCCGGGCCGGTTTGCTGGCGCTGCGGGGAACCGGGCCACCTCCAACAGCAGTGCTCAATAATGGAGGTGGGCGTGGTGGTTCGGATCCCCAACACGCCAGGAGCCGCCCTCGATCGGGCCGGAGCGTATCGCATACCGGTGACCACGCCCCCGCTGCCACACTTTATCCAAGGGGCTACATATCAGGCGTTGGTGGATTCGGGCTGTAATCAGACCTCAATCCACCAAAACCTGGTGCAAGACGAGGCATTGGGGGGAGCACAATTGGTGAAGGTGTTATGTGTGCACAGGGATGTTCACAACTACCCTTTAGTGTCGGTCCACATTATTTTCAGAGGGGAAAAATTTATAGTGAAGGCGGCGGTTAATCCTCGCCTTACCCACTCTTTAATTTTGGGGACTGATTGGCCGGGATTTCGGGGTTTAATGACACACTTAGTCAAGAGTGGGTCCTGCCATTTGACAGGGGGAGGTCCCGGTGTCTCTTTGGCGGGAGCAGCTGTCACAGAGCCATCTACGTCATCTCCGCGCCAGAGTGAGGAGCCGCCGGCTCCTCCTCTCTCTCTTGGGGAATCCCTCGCGGATTTCCCGTTACAGCAATCGCGAGACGAGACTCTGCGGCATGCTTTTGACCAAGTGAGAGTAATCGATGGTCAAACGCTCCAGCCGAACGCCACCCCGTCCTTCCCCTACTTCGCGATTATGAAGGATAGATTATACCGAGTGACGCAGGACACTCAAACTAAAGAGCGAGTCACGCAGCTTTTAATTCCGAAGAGCCACCTGGAATTGGTATTCCAGGTGGCTCACTTTAATCCCATGGCTGGACACTTAGGGCAGGATAAAACACTAGCCCGAATAATGGCCCGATTCTATTGGCCAAGGATTCACGGCGATGTCCGTAGGTGGTGTATGGCATGCCGCGAATGCCAGTTAGTAAATCCAGCGGCCATTCCAAAAGCGCCTTTGCACCCTCTACCGTTAATCGAGACCCCGTTCGAAAGAATTGGGATGGATCTCGTCGGGCCATTAGATCGGTCAACACGAGGGTACCGCTTTATATTAGTTCTGGTGGACTATGCAACGCGATACCCGGAAGCAGTGCCTCTTCGCAATATCTCAGCACACAGTATTGCGGAGGCACTCTTCCACGTCATCTCCCGAGTTGGAATCCCAAAAGAGATTCTGACTGATCAAGGCACCTCGTTTATGTCATGAACACTGAAGGAACTGTATGGGTTATTAGGTATTAAGCCGATCCGCACCAGCGTGTATCACCCACAAACGGACGGCTTAGTGGAACGGTTTAATCGCACCCTGAAAAACATAATTAAGAAATTTGTGAGGACGCGCATAACTGGGATAAATGGCTCGAACCCTTGCTGTTTGCAGTGCGAGAGGTCCCCCAAGCCTCCACGGGGTTCTCCCCGTTTGAATTATTATATGGGCGTAAGCCGCGCGGCATTTTAGACGTGCTGCGAGAAAATTGGGAGGAGGGACCTTCACCAAGCAAAAATGAAATTCAATACGTTATTGACCTGCGTGCAAAACTCCACACACTCACACAACTAACCCAGGAGAATTTGCGGCAGGCCCAAGAACGGCAAACCCGCCTGTACGACAAGGGTACGCGCCTTAGAGAGTTTGCACCGGGAGAGAAAGTACTCGTACTGTTGCCCACATCGAGCTCTAAATTAGTCGCCAAGTGGCAAGGGCCCTTTGAGGTCACACGGCGAGTCGGGGACGTCGACTATGAGGTGAAGCGAACGGACAGGGGTGGGGCGCTACAGATTTACCACCTCAACCTACTCAAACTCTGGAATGAGGAGGTCCCTGTGGCGTTGATGTCGGTGGTTCCGGAGAAGGCGGAGCTGGGGCCGGAGGTTCAAAAAGGAACATTAGCATCACGTCCCTCTCCGGTCCCCTGTGGAGACCACCTCTCCCCGACCCAACTCACGGAGGTTGCCCAGTTGCAGACCGAGTTTTCGGACGTGTTCTCACCCCTGCCCGGCCGCACTAACCTCATAGAGCACCACATTGAGACGCCCCCGGGGGTGGTAGTGCGTAGCCGCCCTTACAGATTACCCGAACACAAGAAAAAGGTGGTTCGGGAAGAACTCGAGGCCATGCTCGAAATGGGCATCATCGAGGAGTCCCACAGTGACTAGAGCAGCCCGGTGGGCTTGGTACCCAAGGCTGACGGGTCGGTCCGGTTCTGTGTGGACTATAGAAAAGTCAACGCAGTGTCTAAATTCGATGCGTACCCAATGCCTCGTATTGATGAGTTGCTCGATCGGCTAGGCACAGCTCGTTTTTACTCGACACTGGATTTAACAAAGGGTTATTGGCAGATCCCCTTGACTCCATTATCCTGGGAAAAAACGGCCTTTTCCACACCGTTCGGCTTACACCAATTCGTCACACTTCCTTTTGGGCTGTTTGGGGCGCCTGCTACGTTTCAGCGGCTGATGGACAGGGTCCTCCGCCCCCACGCCACCTATGCGGCCGCGTACTTAGATGATATCATTATTTATAGTAATTACTGGCCGCGGCACATACAACACCTGAGGGCCGTCCTTAGGTCGCTGAGGCGGGCGGGTCTCACAGCCAACCCGAAGAAGTGTGCGATTGGGCGGGTGGAGGTACGGTATCTGGGCTTTCACTTGGGCAACGGGCAGGTGCATCCCCAAATTAACAAGACTGCAGCGATTGCGGCCTGCCCAAGGCCCAAGACCAAAAAGGGGGTGAGACAGTTCCTGGGGTTGGCTGGCTATTATCGTAGGTTTATACCTAATTATTCGGACGTCACCAACCCACTGACTGATCTGACTAAAAAGGGGGCACCAGATCCGGTCCAGTGGACGGAGCAATGCCAGCGGGCTTTTTCTAAGGTTAAGGCTGCACTGTGTGGGGGGCCACTTTTACACTCCCCTGACTTTTCTCTCCCCTTTATGTTGCAGACGGATGCGTCGGACAGAGGGCTGGGGGCCGTTTTGTCCCAGCAGGTGGAGGGGGAGGATCGCCCTGTCTTGTACATTAGCCGCAAGCTGTCGGTGCGTGAGGGGCGCTACAGTACCATCGAGAAGGAGTGCCTGGCGATCAAGTGGGCGGTCCTCGCCCTCCAGTACTACCTGCTGGGATGCCCTTTCACCCTCTGTTCGGACCACGTGCCCCTCCAGTGGCTCCACCGCATGAAGGATGCCAATGCGCGGATCACCCGTTGGTATCTGGCACTCCAACCCTTTAACTTCAAGGTGATCCACAGGCCGGGGGCGCAGATGGTCGTTAGCTGCGGGCCGGATGGCTGCCCGGCCTGAGTCGGGCGGTGGGGATATGTGGCAGTGGGGGCGTGGTCTAGCATCGGTCTGTGACAGGAGGGCGGAGTCGGGGAAGTTAAGTGGCAGAATCACAACACCTGTTGTTAATTGATGTGTTTGTGTGTCTTCCCAGTGACCGCGCCCTTCTTAAGGAGAGAGAGTGAGAGCAGAGGGGCTCTCCACAACCAGACAGCTGATGTGTGTGCGTGTGTCTGTGTGTGTGTTTACCAGCTGAAAAGCTGAATAAAGAGAGTTTTTGTGAACTCAGTTCTGTCCTGCCGTCCTTCTGTGCTCCACCCATTTACACGAACTGCCACATAAAGTAATTCTGATTCTGATTTGCTTCACTGTAGGAATGGTGTTCTCAGGGTGTTGGGTTTGCACCACACATGGCATTTCCCATGATGGCGAAAAAGTTCAATTTTAGTCTAATTTTACCAGAGAATCTTCTTCCATATGTTTGGGGAGTCTGCCACATGCTGTTGGGCAAAGTCCAAACGTGCTTTCTGAAGCAATGACTTTTTTTTCTGGCCACTCTTCCATAAAGCCCCACCCGTGTACAGCTTAAAGTGGTCCTATGGACAGATACTCCCATCTCCACTGTGGATCTTTGCAGCTCCTTCAGTGTTATCTTTGGTGTCTTTGTTGTGTCTCTGATTAATGCTCTCCTTGCCCGGTCTGTGAGTTTTGGTGGGTGGCCTTCTCTTTTCAGGTTTGTAGTGGTGACATATGCTTTCCATTTTGCTGTAATGGATTTAATGGTAGGGCAGCACGGTGGTGTAGTAGTTAGCACTGTCACCTCACAGGAAGAAGGTCCTGGGTTTGAGCCCAGCGGCCGACGAGGGCCTTTCTGTGTGGAGTTTGCATGTTCTCCCCGTGTCCGCGTGGGTTTCCTCCGGGTGCTCCGGTTTCCCCCACAGTCCAAAGGCATGCAGGTTAGGCTAATTGGTGGCTCTAAATCGACCGTAGGTGTGAATGTGAGTGTGAATAGTTGTTTGTCTCTATGTGTCAGCCCTGCGATGACCTGGCGACTTGTCCAGGGTATACCCCGCTTCTCGCCCATAGTCTTCTGGGATCGGCTCCAGCTTGCCTGCAACCCTGTAGGACAGGATAAGCGGCTATCGATAATGGATGGATGGATTTAATGGTGCTCCGTGGGATATTCAAAGTTTGGGATATTTTTTTACAACCCAACCCTGATCTATACTTCACAACTTTGTCTCTGACCTGCTTGGAGTGCCCCTTGGTTTTCATGTTGCTTGGTTAGTAGTGTAGCAGAGTCAGAGTCCTTCCAGAGCAGGTTGATTTATCCAGACATCATGTGACAGATCATGTGACCTTTTGATTGACTTATTAAGTGAATTTGTTGTACCAGTTCTTATTTAGGGGTTTCATACGAAAAGGGCTGAATACTTATGCACACTCCAGATTTCTGTTTTTTTTTTATCATCTTATTGTTTGTGTCACAATAAAACAACAATTTTCACCTTTAAAGTGGTAGGCATGTTGTGTAAATCAAATGGTGCTAACCCTCCAAAAATCTATTTTAATTCCAGCTTGTAATGCGACAAAACAGGACAGACACAAAGGGGGATGAATACTTTTGTAAGATTGCACCTACTTTAAAGTCACTCATATACTTATTGGTATTAAAATTCATTTAACTCTGCTAAGTTTAAAAAAAAAACTTTTTGTCATGCTAATTAAAAGAAAAATGTACAACAGGTCAAGACTTATCATAAAAGCAAATGTGAGAGTCATATTATCACTTTACCAGATATGCCAGACTGCAGAACTGAACAGTGTGATGCAGGGTTTGAGTATGAGTATGTTAAAAGTCTATTCCACTTGGAAGCACAAATACTGTCAGTGATTTGTTAATGACACCAGTGGTTTTGTCTGCATTATATAATATTAAAAAAGATTTAATTCTGTTGACAAACCTGTGTTTGATATATTCACCAACTAAATGAGAGGTAATGCTATTTCCTGGTCTACATGAGTCAAAAACTCTATTTCTACAGTTTTCTGGACATGCCGTCATCTACCTTTACTTCACAGTGGCCAACCTCCTACAGTGCAGATAATTTAATTCAGTCATGTATGGCATTGCATGAAGGTATTAAAGAAATGAAATACCTTCGTATCACACACTGTGTAGCCTATTTGTTACTTCACCATAATAGAAAAAGTATAATACCTCGTCATAATGTGCAAAATATGTATGCAGAGATAAATGTAAGAGGAGTAGGATACAAATACCTCATCTAGTACTGTCTCACCTTCCCCAAACTGAAACTACTGAAGGTATGGATTCTATTAAATAGTTAATATTACTAAATTACTAGGATAAAATGTTTGTTTATTGAACCTTTTCTTCGATTAGTAATAAATGCTAATCGAAGAAAAGCTGTTTCCTAATTGCAAATGATAATTTTAAAAATGAATAGAGATCATTATTATTTAGATGCCCATAAAAAGCTCCAAGAGGTCAAAAGGGCAGAGAACAACCATGGATTGGGAGCACAGAGGAAGTTCATTATTCATGTGAAACTACTGAACTTATGTTGAAGATGTTGGACACTGTGATCTCACACTGCCCCCTGCTGGATATTATTTCGTATTTCTTTTTGCATATTCCTTGTGCTCGAATGATTGAAGTGATTGTGATTGTAATGGTGCTAGCAAAGATTAATTTCAGTGATTGTATTTTTTTGTTGTGTGCTAAGAATTCATTTCAACGCGCATCTGAAAGCAGTTTTTTTTAAAAACTGCAATACCTAAAAAAACTGGAAGTTTGAACAGTCTCTGTTTAGGCTCAAAATATAATTAATTGTACATGTTGATAATGGGCGGCACGGTGGTGTAGTGGTTAGCACTGTCGCCTCACAGCAAGAAGGTCCTGGGTTCGAGCCCCGGGGCCGGCGAGGGCCTTTCTGTGTGGAGTTTGCATGTTCTCCCCGTGTCCGCGTGGGTTTCCTCCGGGTGCTCCGGTTTCCCCCACAGTCCAAAGACATGCAGGTTAGGTTAACTGGTGACTCTAAATTGACCGTGAGTGTGAATGTGGGTGTGAATGGTTGTCTGTGTCTATGTGTCAGCCCTGTGATGACCTGGCGACTTGTCCAGGGTGTACCCTGCCTTTCGCCCGTAGTCAGCTGGGATAGGCTCCAGCTTGCCTGCGACCCTGTAGAAGGATAAAGCGGCTAGAGATAATGAGATGAGATGAGATGAGATGTTGATAATGTTATAATATTTTTATGAATGGTGCCAATAACTGGATTTGACAGGAGTGTATTTCTTTTATTTACACTAATACTGGGCAGCATGGTGGTGTAGTGGTTAACGCTGTCGCCTCACAGCAAGAAGGTCCGGGTTCGAGCCCCGTGGCCGGCGAGGGCCTTTCTGTGCGGAGTTTGCATGTTCTCCCCGTGTCCGCGTGGGTTTCCTCTGGGTGCTCCAGTTTCCCCCACAGTCCAAAGACATGCAGGTTAGGCTAACTGGTGACTCTAAATTGGCCGTAGGTGTGAAACGTGAGTGTGAATGGTTGTCTGTGTCTATGTGTCAGCCCTGTGATGACCTGGCGACTTGTCCAGGGTGTACCCCGCCTTTCGCCCGTAGTCAGCTGGGATAGGCTCCAGCTTGCCTGTGACCCTGTAGAACAGGATAAAGCGGCTAGAGATAATGAGATGAAATGTGAGACACTAATACTGTCTGTTAAGCTTTTTATTTGTAGGACTGACTGAATCGTATCTCTAACTTGCAAACAATGACTTGTTGAGCTTTTTTCCAATTAAATTGACCATGCTGTACCTTCTAAGTGGCACTAATAGTGATTAACCTGTAATAAAGCATAGCTTCAAGCATTAAAAAAAAAAAACTGTCCTCTCCTTCATAAAATACCCAGATGGCACAATACACTGGCCAAAAGTAGATCTCGACACTGCTGATTTAAAGACCAGGAAACTGCTCACAATGTACAGAGCAAAAATCCAACATCTAGAGACTATGCACCAGCCTGAATTTGGTGGGAGATGCTTGCTGTGGATGAGACATGAAACATCCATGGGTATGAATGAATGAATCTTTATTTAAATGCAATAAGCTAATCAGCAGAGCTGGTGAGGTTGTGCATGTACAGATACATTCATCCATCCATAACCACTTATCTTGTGCAGGGTCGCAGGCAAGCTGGAGCCTATCCCAGCTGACTATGAGCAAGAGGTGGGGTACACCCTGGACAAGTCACCAGATCATCGCAGGGCTGACACATCAAGACAACCAACCATTCACACTCACATTCACACCTACGGTCAATTTTGAGCCACCAATTAACCTAACCTGCATGTCTTTGGACTGTGAGGGAAACCGGAGCACCCGGAGGAAACCCACACAGACACGGGGAGAACATGCAAACTCCACACAGAAAGGCCCCCGTCAGCCACTGGGCTCGAACCCAGGACCTTCTTGCTGTGAGGTGAAAGTGCTAACCACTACACCACCGCTGTGCTGTCCTGTACAGATACAAATAATTACAAATGCAAAAGACTAAAAATATACACAATCTTAAAAAACACCCTTAAAATCTGCTGATGATCTGTTCATTATCTTCACATTAAGCTAATTAATAGAGTGACAGCTACAACTATCGACAGTCCATAATTATCGACACCTTTTCAGATTTACCAATAAAAAACAATTTTACAAAGGTGAGTTTCAGTTACAACAGTTACAGTGGTGCTTGAAAGTTTGTGAACCCCTTAGAATTTTCTATATTTCTGCATAAATATGACCTAAAACATCATCAGATTTTCACACAAGTCCTAAAAGTAGATCAAGAGAACCCAGTTAAACAAATGAGACAAAAATATTATACTTGGTCATTTATTTATTGAGGAAAATGATCCAATGTTACATATCTGTGAGTGGCAAAAGTATGTGAACCTCTAGGATTAGCAGTTAATTTGAAGGTGAAATTAGAGTCAGGTGTTTTCAATCAATGGGATGACAATCAGGTGTGAGTGGGCACCCTGTTTTATTTAAAAAACAGGGATCTATCAAAGTCTGATCTTCACAACACATGTTTGTGGAAGTGTATCATGGCACAAACAAAGGAGATTTCTGAAGACCTCAGAAAAAGCGTTGTTGATGCTTATCAGGCTGGAAAAGGTTACAAAACCATCTCTAAAGAGTTCGGACTCCACCAATCCACAGTCAGACAGATTGTGTACAAATGGAGGAAATTCAAGACCATTGTTACTCTCCCCAGGGGTGGTCAACCAACAAAGATCACTCCAAGAGCAAGACGTGTAATAGTCAGCGAGATCACAAAGGACCCCATGGTAACTTCTAAGCAACTGAAGGCCTCTCTCGCATTGGCTAATGTTAATGTTCATGAGTCCACCATCAGGAGAACACTGAACAACAATGGTGTGCATGGCAGGGTTGCAAGGAGAAAGCCACTGCTCTCCAAAAAGAACATTGCTGCTCATCTGCAGTTTGCTAAAGATCACGTGGACAAGCCAGAAGGCTACTGGAAAAATGTTTTGTGGACGGATGAGACCAGAATAGAACTTTTTGGTTTAAATGGGAAGCATTACATTTGGAGAAAGGAAAACACTGCATTCCAGCATAAGACCCTTATCCCATCTGTGAAACATGGTGGTGGTAGTATCATGGTTTTGGCCTGTTTTGCTGCATCTGGGCCAGGACAGCTTGCCATCATTAATGGAACAATGAATTCTGAATTATACCAGTGAATTCTAAAGGAAAATGTCAGGACATCTGTCCATGAACTGAATCTCAAGAGAAGGTGGTTCATGCAGCAAGACAAGGACCCTAAGCACACGAATCGTTCTACCAAAGAATGGTTCAAGAAGAATAAAGTTAATGTTTTGGAATGGCCAAGTCAAAGTCCTGACCTTAATCCAATCAAAATGTTGTGGAAGGACCTGAAGTGAGCAGTTCATGTGAGGAAACCCACCAACATCCCAGAGTTGAAGCTGTTCTGTATGGAGGAATGGGCTAAAATTCCTCCAAGCCGGTGTGCAGGACTGATCAACAGTTACCGGAAACATTTAGTTGCAGTTATTGGTACACAAGTGGGTCACACCAGATACTGAAAGCAAAGGTTCACATACTTTTGCCACTCACAGATATGTAATATTGGATCATTTTCCTCAATAAATAAATGACCAAGTATAATATTTTTGTCTCATTTCTTTAACTGGGTTCTCTTTATCTACTTTTAGAACTTGTGCGAAAATCTGATGATGTTTTCGGTCATATTTATGCAGAAATATAGAAAATTCTAAAGGGTTCACAAACTTTCAAGCACCACTGTATTATTGGTCAATTAATCAACCGGAAGACCCCCCCCACACACACACACCCTTTGATCTTGTTGCCTGACGACACAGCTCGTTACCTGAAATGGAATTTTTTTAGCACGATCAGCAATTTGAGGAAAAAATTTGAGGATATCATCGCAGGTAAGCTGAACGATCATGGACAGGTTTTTACTTCTCAAATGCACTTTTCATGATATCCTTGTCAAAACCTACTTTGTTTCTTACTCTTTCATCTGACAGTCGCCATTTTGTATCTAAACACACGTTTGAGAAGTCACATAAGGTGTCGATAACAGGGGCCACTTTCACCGGTGTCCACCATTATCTACACCCTGTGGAATTAAGTGACATTTACAACTCTTATGGATCGAACTTTGTGTAACACTGTTGAAGTAGATGAAATACTTTAAAAAATAAAAGTGCTGTGATTTATTATATTTTTTTTCTGATTCATAGCTGAATGGAATGCTTATAGACTATTTGGAATCCTATTACAATAAATAGAATTAGACCAGAATTAAATTCTGAGCATATAAAAAAATTACATGCTTGAAATATTCAGATTTTTCTATTCCATTCAGAAAACATTTGTTTTTTGCAGTTTGTTGAAAATATCTACCACATACTACAATAGACCTGGGCATTTTACGGCCCGCAGGCCGCATCCGGCCCTTTGGTTCATTCTGACTGACCCGCGTAAGGTTAATTAGAAATTACAAAATAAACGTACCGTATTTATCCTAATAAACGCGCCCGGGCGCGATGCAAAACATGAAGGGGGAGCGTCAATTTCGACCCTTAAATGACAAAAATCGAACATGACAAAATCATCGGAATTTAAAACATTTATTTTGAAACACATGAAAATACAGTTATATGTCCAAAAAGTCAATTAAACAATGTCCAGCTCGCTTATAAGGATAACATTGGTAAGTAAACTATTTGTAGTGACGTCACAATTCACGTCATCGTCGATGTTTATGAGCTCACAAAACAAAATGTCGTACTCAAACGATCCTTCACCGCTAGTTTTAAGTTAAAGGTTGTAGAACTGGCAGAGCAGAAAGGCAAACACTTAGCTGCAAAAACATTTAATGTTCACCGTAAACGTGTACAAGAGTGGTGCAAACAAAAGGTATGTCTCCACCCGTATTGATATCCGCAGCAGAGTGAATGTCCGTATTTTATACTGTCCATGTTTACTAACGCGATTTCCGGTAAAAAAAAAAAAATCAGCGGTGAAATTGAACGTCTCTGTTGTGGTTTGTTGAATTTTTAAAGTTTGTTAAATGAAGAAAATGGTTGGTAAATACTATTCTAGCTCTGAAAATCGTGGAGGCGCGTCAAATAGGGAGGGCGCTTCTATAAGGATAAATACGTTATTTTCTAATTTTACCTCATGCATGGACTGAATGTGCATTGCCTTTATTTTGAAGTTGTGTTAAACAAAAACGCAATGCGCGCGACATGAACATGACATGAAATCCCACGAAACCTAATCCCGCGATAACTACTTCCGTAATTTGTCCAGACCAACCACAAACTTGTACGTCATCCTTCAAACAGTCCAGCCAATCACATAACGTGACGTCACCAGCAGGCGCCAGAGCCAATCTGTAGATCTGATACCTACACCGAATCGAAGTTGTTGCGAGCAGGCCACAAGAAGACTTTAGCCCCCAAAATGTCCGCAAAAAGAAGAAAGGTAGATGCCGAATGCAGGGCTTTCAACAAAACATGGACTGCTAAGTATTTATTTACTGAAGTCAGAGATAAAGCCATGCGTTTAGTTTGCGGAGAGCAGATCCGAAAAACACCAAATGAGGTGATTAGACTACAAATGTGGGCATCATTATTATAATCTGATGTATCTTGCCTGATATTTGGAGTAGAAAGACAATATTGTGATGTCTTTATTGTGTTTTGGGGTGAATGTGACTGAAAAAAAAATGGTACAAACATTCATATTTTGTTAACCATTGTTTTGGGAATACAGACCTCTCTCATTAATAAATGTAGATGCTAAGATCCTTGCTAAAGCTTTAGCCTGTCACTTGGAAAACATTGTACCAACTATTGTCTCACGTGAGCAAACTGGATTTGTTAAGGGGCGGCAGTTATTTTTTAATGTCCGCACACTCCTAAATATTATTTATTCTAAAGCTACCACAACAACACCCGAAGTAGTAATCTCGGTTGATGCTTTCGATAGGGTTGAATGGGACTATTTATTTACTGTACTAAAGAAATTTGGACTGGGAAATGGGTTCATTTCATGGATACGTCTCCTTTATACATCTCCACAAGCAAGCATCTCCACTAATGGCATCCAATCCAGTTTTTTTACTCTAACCAGACGGGGGTGTCCCCTATCTCCTCTATTGTTCGCACTAACTATAGAGCCCTTGTCAATCTTTCTGAGGTCCTCCTCAACTTTTAGAGGGATCTCATGATTGGGCACAGAATTCAAGTTGTCACTTTATGCTGATGATTTATTGTTATATGTCTCAGATCCTGTCCTTTCCATTCCCACAATTTTATCTGCTTTCCAGAGATTTGGATCATTCTCAGGCTAGAAAGTGAATATCTCTAAAAGTGAATGCTATCCTATTAATGCTTCAGCATCACAGCTTACACAGTCAGATGTCCCTTTTAAGATGAATCTGTCTGGCTTTAGGTATCTTGGGATCAGCGTTACCAGAACGTTAAAGTCACTTTTTTCTGCTAATTTTTTACCTTTAATGTCTAAAATTAAATCTGACTTCCAAAGATGGAGAAGCTTGCCTCTCTTGTTAATTGGAAGAATTCACGCAGTTAAAATGAACATCTTGCCCAAATTTCTATCTTTGTTCCATTGTCTCCCAGTTTTCCTGCCAAAGCAGTTTTTTAAAACAATTGATCAAACTATTTCTGATTTCTTATGGTGTGGAAAGGCTCCCAGGATCCGTAAATCCATACTTCAGAGATGTAAATTCAATGGTGGATTGACACTTCCGAATTTCCAACTGTATTATTGGGCGGCGCATATTCATAAAATTTCATTTTGGTTCAAATCTACCAATCTGCCATGGTGCTACTTGGAGGCACAGTCATGTGTTTCATCCTCTTTACCTGCTTTACTTACCTCTTCTATTCCATCTAACCCCTCTGGCTTTACAAATAATCAAGTGGTTCTCTCCACACTTAAAATTTGGTATCAGTTTAGGAAGCACTTCAAATTTAAGTCAGCATCTACATTAGCTCCTTTACTGAAGAATCATTTATTTCAACCTCCGCTTACAGATTCAACCTTTCTCGCATGGCATAATAAAGGCCTGAAATGTTTTAAAGACCTTTACAAGGATGGTATTTTTCGCAGCTTTATAGATCTCTCAAAAGAATTTCATCTCCCACCTTCTCATCTCTTTCGATACTTTCAAATTAGACACTGCGCTAAAGCTTTGTTTCCAGTTTTTCCTTCCTTACCGCCTACTCTACACTGGGAGGTGTTTTTAAACCGCGATCCACTTCAAAAATCATTTATTTCTAAAGTTTATAACGAACTTCTTTCTTTTGATTGCTCACCAGTTACTAAAGTTAAGACTGCCTGGGAAGATGAACTGGATCTAAACTTGGAGGATGACTGGTGGGACACTGCTCTTAAAAAAAATTCACACAAGCTCATCCTGTGCTCGTCTCACACTTGTACAGTTTAAAGTACTGTTTAGAGTCCATTTTTCCAAAGCTCGATTGTCTCAAATCTATCCCAGTATTGCTGACAAATGCAACAAATGTCATGCCTCATCCTGCAATTTAACCCATATGTTCTACTCTTGTCCGCTACTCTCTTGCTTCTGGTTGTATTATTTTGATACCATGTCTAAAATACTGTCAGTGACCATAAAAGTCTCCCCCCATGTTGCTATATTCGGGCTCCCAGAGGACCATAACCGGTTTACCTCTCATCAATTGGATATTTTAGCTTTTACTTCCTTACTGGCAAGACGCCACCTTTTACTCCACTGGAAGTCGACTAAAGCTCCCTCGAGTCGTCAGTGGCTCAATGACGTCATGTCTTTTCTAAAGTTGGAAAAGATAAGATATTCAGTGAACGGTAACTCTGCTAAATTTTATAACAAGTGGCTTCCCTTTCTTACATTCTTCCACTCTCTCCAGTCTCTGCCCCCTAACTGACGGACCCTCTCTCTCCCTTTTTTTATTTATTTTAGGTTTTTTTTTCCTTTTGGTTTTATGTGTACTGTGCAGCTTTAATATTTATTACATAATAGAACTTCGTTATTTATTTATTAATTATTATTATTATTTTTTTAATTGTGTAATGTCTTGTTCTTGTTTGTATGAAAAAAAAAATCCTAGGAGGTAGGGATGGTGTGGTATTGAATGTTGATTTGACATTGTTTCCTGTTTTGATGTGCCTTGCCTCCTAATAAAAATATTAATTAAAAAAAAACATTGTTTTGGGAAATTTGATTGAATAAATGACATTTTTTGTAAGGCAACCTCGTTTTTTCCATACTCTTACCAGTCTTAGCAGCTTGTAAAAACAATGTTATACACTGCTTTATATAAAGAAATACAATTAATATTATGCAGAATTTAGTTCAGCCTTTTGGTCCAGTCCGCCACAAAATTTTCTGTTTCTCATGTGGCCCCATGGAAAAAATAATTGCACACCCCTGTACTACAATATCGGTAGACATTTTATATTTTGGTTCGAGGAATGACATGCGACCTTTGACCTGGATTTTCATGTGGTTACAATGTCAATTGCCTGTTGACGTTTATTGGTAAACTACATAACTAGAAATTAATACAAACAAAAACGAAGGATTAACAAAATGTGATCAATGAAAATACTTAGAAAGTGGAACAAAAAGATTTTTTGACACAGCTTAAACATTCAGTTCATTTGTTTACAAACTTTAGAATTACTTCCTCATTTACAAAAGCACAGACATCGATATATTTATATAAAATATATTTTGTACTAAATATAAATCTATGTAAAACAAATTTTAAATAAAAAAACTGTTTTGTTAACTTAATACCACATACCAATTTTTTTTTTATAATTGATGTCGATAACTGTGGACAAAGGTGTTGAGAATTGTGGAACGGTGTCACGTGATCTGATGCGCTAAGTAATCAGGAATCAACTCATTTTTTTCCAGTGGAAGTTTAAGGCTACGTTTACATTATGTCGAATCAGCGGATCATCAGATTAACGTTCTTAAAACGATTCGCGTTTACACTAAAACCATTAGCCGTGCACACAGCAACCCCAATACGCGGATACGCTCGGCTCCGCAGGCATCCTGCGCTCCAAATCACTCCGCCCTGAACAGCGAGTGCCCTCTGGAGGGTGCGCACTCCGGCCCTGCGCAGCTCACACAGCGCGCGAGTGAAGTGCACAAGCCACGATTCGGAACTGAGATGCTGTGTGTGTGATCCCAGCGCATATCACTTACTACTTGCAAGTGGAAGGATGGCAAGCCTAAAGACAATCATAACTACACAATGGGCAGTATTTGCATCAGTATTTGCAGTATTTTCATACTTTTATACTCTTTAATGAAAGGTGATACAAGGCGGAAGTCCGCGCCGTTTTTCAGCAGTCGCGTCACATGACCAACGCCAGTGAATCAGGAAGGTGGATGTCACAGTGACGTTGTCCAGTGAGACACCAGCTAGAGCTCAGCACAGCGTATCCATGTATTTTGAATGTTTACACAGCACCGGAGCTGACACGATCTGGATTGAATACGTGGACGCTGGCGGATTCCCGTTTCCAGGCGGTTTAATGTAAACGGACAGTGCATCCGCGAAGAAAATGAGACAGATACGGTCTAGGGTAAACGTAGCCTGAGTAATTATTCATGCACTATTTACATATTGAAAGTCTTTACTTTTACAACGGCCAAAAGATCGTTAAGGTGTCGATAATTGTAGCCGCCGCTCTAGCATGCATAACTATTGTCTTTGTGTTTAGTTACGGCTACAATAGGCTCAAAATTCATTCTACTAATGTCAAATTTAGCTAGTAAATGCTTGAATTCATTTAATAGTAGATGGCCTTTCAATTTCATAAAACCGGTGAAATTTAATTCCCTCTGAAATTTGGTCATTGTGATATACGTTTATTTCTGTAATATCTTTAAAAAAAAAAAAACCAGGCCATTCTGTGGCTGGGAAGTTATTTAATTTGAGGGGATTCCCGAGCAAATAATGTGCATGAAATTGCTCACTTCGTGCAGTCAAGCAGACAGAGGAAGTCCGGTATGTGCATGTTACCTTTCGACGGTGTCTTCTTCTCTTGGATTTTACAGCAGCTGGCATCCAGTGTTGCATTACTGCCATCTACAGGTTTACCTTGACCGTGCACTCACAGTTACATCATTCTGTCACTAAATGAACAGCTGATCACACCAAGATGCTCGCTGAGCACCGATATTTATTAGTTTGGTTCTGCGTTTTCTTTCCTTCGCAACATAATGTCTTTTCTTCTCGCTTTCTGTTACTGTAGTCGGTCTTTCACGTTTCATTTGTGTCCTCCATTTTTCTCTCCTCTTTCAAATTTATATCCCACAATGCCTTGCGGCGGCACGGTGGTGTAGTGGTTAGCGCTGTCGCCTCACAGGTCCTGGGTTCGAGCCCCGGGGCCGGTGAGGGCCTTTCTGTGTGGAGTTTGCATGTTCTCCCCGTGTCCGCGTGGGTTTCCTCCGGGTGCTCCGGTTTCCCCCACAGTCCAAAGACATGCAGGTTAGGTTAACTGGTGACTCTAAATTGACCGTAGGTGTGAATGTGAGTGTGAATGGTTGTCTGTGTCTATGTGTCAGCCCTGTGATGACCTGGCGACTTGTCCAGGGTGTACCCCGCCTTTCGCCCGTAGTCAGCTGGGATAGGCTCCAGCTTGCCTGCGACCCTGTAGAAGGATAAAGCGGCTAGAGATAATGAGATGAGATGAGACAATGCCTTGCGCGAATAGCAAAAGCCCACCATGTGATGCATGACATTTGTCTCTTGTATTGCATCATGGTGAAGCAAGAAATAATAGCAGAGAATTTAGGGCCACAAACTCAGTAATTGTTCTATTTTTTTTTAAAAATCATAAAATTGGAAGTCTGTGATTTGAATTCAGTAGCTTTCAGTTCACTAAACAAAAATAATTGGGTGTCATGGAAAATTCTTTTTATGACCTAAATCTGAAAAACCTGAAAGTCAGTCGACCTTTAAGTTATTGGCCATTGATTCCTTGCTAGATAGACTGTTCCATGCTATTGCTCGTCTGTATTGTATGGAGTTCCTTGTATAGTTTGTTTCTGGACTTGGAAGAATTCTGTCTCGATTTCTTCTACTTTCACAGCTTGAATTCCTATGTGCAAATAAATCCTTGAATTATGTAACAGTATCAACTTTTATGCATTTGAAGACAAACTCCAGTAATTGTACCTTGTACATTGTCTCCAAACTGTCCCATCCTGTGTGCATTAGAACTTCTTCAGTGCTAGTGTTCCATGACGGTCTAGATACAATACGTCCGGCCCTCCAGGTTGCTTAAGTGTGTCTTGTTGCATGATCCCCAAACTATTAGACCATACGTAACTGATGGCAGTACAACCTTCGTGTAGAAGTCCTTCGGTTACTTCCAGGGGAGAAACCGCATACATCGGAGTAAACTTAATTTAGATGCAAAGGACTTTGCTATATTTACAGATCTGACCAGGACATCTTATTGTCTACTTGAACTCCAAGGAGTCGTTCTGAGGCTGTCTACTTTATTATGTTGTTACCAAAATGCAGAGCTTGAATGGGACCAGTAAATGGTTTCCGTTGCATGATCATTGCCTTGCACTTGTCTGGGTGTGGAACCAATAGATTCCTGTCACACCATTTCTTGACTTCGGCTTGGACCTTGTTTAGTGTGTTTGTTAAAACATCAATCATTTCTGCAATGCAGAATATTGTTGTGTTGTCTGCATACAAGTAGGTTTCCACAGAGTATACTGACTTTGGGAGGTTGTTTGTGAAGAATGAGACTATCATGGGACCAAAGACTGACCCTTGCGGTACTCCATGCAATATGAACTGTGTATCTGAGTCATATCCATTGACTCTGATGAATTGTCTTCAGGTAATCCTTTAACCACAGCCAGATATCTCCTCTAATTCCAAGGTTGTTCAGCTTTTGCAATAACGTACAGTGGCGATTGAAAGTTTGTGAACCCTTTAGAATTTTCTATATTTCTGCATAAATATGACCTAAAACAACATCAGATTTTCACACAAGTCCTAAAAGTAGATAAAGACAATCCAGTTAAACAAATGAGACAAAAATATTATACTTGCTCATTTATTTATTTTGGATAATTATCCAATACTACATATCTGTGAGTGGCAAAAGTATGTGAACCTCTAGGATTAGCAGTTAATTTGACGATGAAATTAGAGTCAGGTGTTTTCAATCAATGGGATGACAATCAGGTGTGAGTGGGCACCCTGTTTTATTTAAAGAACAGGGATCTATCAAAGTCTGATCTTCACAACACATGTTTGTGGAAGTGTATCATGGCACGAACAAAGGAGATTTCTGAGGACCTCAGAAAAAGCGTTGTTGATGCTCATCAGGCTAGAAAAGGTTACAAAACCATCTCTAAAGAGTTTGGACTCCACTAATCCACAGTCAGACAGATTGTGTACAAATGGAGGAAATTCAAGACCATTGTTATGCTCCCCAGAAGTGGTCGACCAACAAAGATCACTTCAAGAGCAAGGCGTGTAATAGTCAGCAAGGTCACAAAGGACCCCAGGGTAACTTCTAAGCAACTGAAGGCCTCTCTCACATTGCCTAATGTTAAGGTTCATGAGTCCACCATCAGGAGAACACTGAACAACAATGGTGTGCATGGCAGGGTTGCAAGGAGAAAGCCACTGCTCTCCAAAAAGAACATTGCTGCTCATCTGCAGTTTGCTAAAGATCATGTGAACAAGGCAGAAGGCTATTGGAGAAATGTTTTGTGGATGGATGAGACCAAAATAGAACTTTTTGGTTTAAATGAGAAGCGTTATGTTTGGAGAAAGGAAAACCCTGCATTCCAGCATAAGAACCTTATCCCATCTGTGAAACATGGTGGTGGTAGTATCATGGTTTTAGCCTGTTTTGCTGCATCTGGGCCAGGACGGCTTGCCATCATTGATAGAACAATGAATTCTGAATTATACCAGCGAATTCTAAAGGAAACTGTCAGGACATCTGTCCATGAACTGAATTTCAAGAGAAGGTGGGTCACGTGGCAAGACAACGACCCTAAGCACACAAGTCGTTCCACCAAAGAATGGTTAAAGAGGAATAAAGTTAATGTTTTGGAATGGCCAAGTCAAAGTCCTGACCTTAATCCAATCGAATGTTGTGGAAGGACCTGAAGCAAGCAGTTCATGTGAGGAAACCCACCAACATCCCAGAGTTGAAGCTGTTCTGTACGGAGGAATGGGCTAAAATTCCTCCAAGCCCATGTGCAGGACTGATCAACAGTTACCGGAAACGTTTCGCTGCAGTTATTGCTGCACAAGGGGGTCACACCAGATACTGAAAGCAAAGGTTCACATACTTTTGCCACTCACAGATATGTAATATTGGATCATTTTCCTCAATAAATAAATGACTAAGTATAATATTTTTATCTCATTTGTTTAACATCCTCCTTTATCTACTTTTAAGACTTGTGTGAAAATCTGATGTTGTTTTAGGTCATATTTATGCAGAAATATAGAAAATTCTAACGGGTTCACAAATTTTCAAGCACCACTGTATTATGTGACAGTGTCGAAAGCTTTGATAAAATTCGATAAACAGTATTCCCACAACTAGCTTTCTTTCTACTGCTTCTCTCCACTTCTCTGTGATGTGTATTAAGAGCTGTTCTGTTGACTTTCCCTTCTTATACTCCCATTGCCTGTTGTCAAGTAGATTTTGTCCAACCACATGTTCAATGATATTACTTGCGATGCATGATTCCATTAATTTACTTGGGATACTGAGCATTGATAGTGGTCTCTCACACGTTCTATCTTCCTCTTGTCCCTTTTTGAATGCTGCACTGACACTAGCTACTTTCCACTGATCTGGTGGCTTACAAGCTTTAGCACTGTGTTCAAATAGGCTTTCAAAGACACGCTGGTAACTCCATCCGGTCCCATAGCTTTCTTACCTTTTATCTTACAGGTCTTTTCCTCAGTTTCCTTCTGCCTGATCGTTATCTTGGTCATAGTCAGTATATCCGTATTCTCATGGCTATGAACTTGTAATGGCTGAATGTAATCCATGTGGCCAATTAATTTTTCAGCAACTGTACAGAAATATTCATATAACAGATTTGCTTTTTCGGTGTCATCTACTGTAAGGATTCCATCGTCTTTCTTTTGGCGGGCTTGTCTGTTTATTTTTGTTGTTCCTGATGCCTTTTTATTTATTTATTTTTAGTAATCTCCAGTAAGCCGCAGTGGTTTTAACTTCATCAAATGATTTGAAATAATATTCAGCTTTTGCCTTTTTTGTCATTGTTGATACTCTATTTCTAAGTCTTCTGTAAACGTTCCACAATAATGGATCATTGAGGTGACGTGCCTTTTTAAGCGCCTTATATCTTTGATTCATAGTTATTCTAATTTCTTTTGTTATCCAGGGCAGGCTGTTACTACGCATCTTTATTTGTTTAAGTGGCATATGTTCGTTACATATTTCTTTTCATTGCATATTTCTTGGGTGGACCCAAGCGCTGTCCCAATCATGGTATGATCCAAACAAATCAATAAAAGAAGCTGAAGAAATAGCAGGGATTAAAAAGGAACTAGACAGAAGTTAAAGGGTAACATCAAGGCTGTCTGATTTAAGACAGAAGAACCTGTTGATGTGACCCCAAGACCAGAACAATCTCGGTCTGGGAGAGAACAATTTCAGAAGTAGCTAAAATGCTATACCAGGGGTTACATAATGGAGAGCCCTACTTCCTTCATGGCTCCTCATCTGTACCCTCTGTTCAAACAGACAAGACTCCAAAGCTTGTACTATCACTATAACTGCTATAACTGTAGTTAATGCCATCATTCAGGTCATCTCACAGATCTCCTAATGAGCGGAAAAAAAATAGTGAGTGGAAAATGAAGCTCGTGCTTAACCATTATAACTTGTGTTTGAGAGCATTTCTTTTTTCTCTCTCTCGTTAAATATCATTCATTATCTGTAACCGCTTATCCTGTGCAGGGTCATGGGCAAGCTGGGCCTATCCCAGCTGACTTTGGGCGAGTCGCTAGATCATCGCAGGGCTGAAACATCGAGACAAACAACCATTCACATTCACACCTACGGTCAATTTAGAGCCACCAATTGCTTAACCTGCATGTCTTTAGACTGTGGGGGAAACCTGAGTACCTGGAGGAAACCCATGCAGACACGGGGAGAACATGTAAACTCCACAGAAAGGCCCCCCGTCAGCCACTGGGCTCGAACCCAGGACCTTCCTGTTGTGAGGCGACAGTGCTAACCACTACACCAAACGTCACCCAAATGTTATTGCAACTGTATTAATAACATCCTCCTGTGAGTTCAAAGTGGCAACTGCTGACATCTAGCAGAAATAAAAAATCAGTCAATTAGCTGCAGATTCACTGAACACAACACAGATATTTCAGTATCAACATTTCATGTTTCAACATGGAGTTTTCCATTAGCAATGTCAAAAACATCCTTCATCTGTAGCCGCTTATCCTGTTCTACAGGGTTGCAGGCAAGCTGGAGCCTATCCCAGCTGACTATGGGCAAGAGGTGGGGTACACCCTGGACAAGTCACCAGGTCATCACAGAGCTGACACATAGAATCAAACAACCATTCACACTCACATTCACACCTACAGTCAATTTAGAGCCACCAATTAGCCTAACCTGCATGTCTTTTTGGACTGTAGGGGAAACCGGAGCACCCAGAGGAAACCCACGCAGACATGTGGAGAACATGCAAACTCCACACAGAAAGACCCCCGTCGGCCACTGGGCTCGAACCCAGAACCTTCTTGCTGTGAGGCGACAGTGCTAACCACTACACCAAAAGTTATTGCAACTGTATTAATAACATTCTCCTGTGAGTTCAAAGTGGCAACTGCTGACGTCTAGCAGAAATAACAAAAAATCAGTCAATTAGCTGCAGATTCACTGAACACAACAAATATTTCAGTATCAACATTTCATGTTTCAACATGGAGTTTTCCGTTAGAAATGTCAAAAACATCCTTCATCTGTAGACGCTTATCCTGTTCTACAGGGTTGCAGGCAGGCTGGAGCCTATTCTAGCTGACTATGGACGAGAGGCGGGGTACACCGTGGACAAGTCGCCAGGTCATCACAGGGCTGACACATACCCCTTTTCCACCAAATCAGTTCCAGGGCTGGTTCGGGGCCGGTGCTGGTTCATAACTCGTTCAACTTGCAAGCCAGCTGAGAACCAGTTTGCTTTTCCATAGCTCGCGGTGCCACGTCATTAAGTCGCTGTATACGTCAGTTACGTCGCTGTATATGTCAGTTACGTCTCTACGTTTGCATAAACCTTGGCGCGAATATAGAAACAAAAACAACGCGGAAGAAGCAGCAGCAACAACAACAATAATAATGGATGACTTCGCGTTTGTACAACTACTGCTTCTCGTCGCTTAAAAATGGTGATCTTTCACGGTCTTGTTATTGTTGTTGGTCTTAACAACTCCGCCCCCCGCTGACGGAAGCGGTTCTTTCCTCTGGCCCAGCAGAGAGTTGGTGCTAGCCTGGAACTGTTTTTTCTGGCCCCAGAGCCAGTTCTTTGTCAGTGGAAACAGAAAACCCGGTTCCAAACTAAGCACTGGCCCCGAACCAGCCCTGGAACTGCTTTGGTGGAAAAGGGGCAACATTGAGACACACAACCATTCATACCTACGGTCAATTTAGAGTCACCAATTAGCCTAACCTGCATGTCTTTGGACTGTAGGGGAAACCCATGCGGACACGGGGAGAGCATGCAAACTCCACACAGAAAGGCCCTCGTGGGCTCGAACCCAGGACCTTCTTGCTGTGAGACGACAGTGCTAACCACTACACCACCGTGCTGCACAAATGCCATTGCAACTGTATTCATAATATTCTCCAGTGAGGTCAAAGTGGCAACTTGCAGAAATAACGAGAAATCAGTCAATTAGCTGCAGGTTCATTGAACACAACGCAGATATTTCAGTATCAACGTTTCATGTTTCAACATGGAGTTTTCCGTTAGAAATGTCAAAAACAAAATTAACATATTTCATGATGAGATCGATAGAAACACTAGGTGGCGCTACATGCCTGTGTGTGTGGGAGGTAAGACGAGAGCACGTGCTCCTGGGTTACTGGAGGATTTACCCGCCGCACCATGTCATGGCGACCATCACCGAGCAACTTTACTGTGCTTTCGTAACACAGGATAATTCCTGAAATCAAAGCTAACGGTCAGTACATTTATTTATTTATATGATTTATTATTTTTTTATATCTTGTTGGTTCAGCTTACTCTACTGTACTTTGTATTGCATGCAAAGCTATTTGAGTGCAGCTAGCGGAGCCTCGCGCTGTTGTGTAAGGTGCTAACGAGGTTTAGCTGGCCTGCTAGGAAGCTGGTGAGATTTAGCAGCCCTGCTCCTTTTGTTAACGCTACAAACATTCAGTGAAAAGGGAGAATCGTTTATTCCTGCTCTTCTGGTTTATACTTAAACCTCGCGGTCTAATCTTACCGGCTTTTCGCGCTTGACTAATATTAGTGAAGAAAGACTTCTTACACACGTTTCTTTGCTTGCTAGCTAGCTAGCTAGCTCTCTACCGAGCCATTGATCTAGTTGTGTTCATGGGCCTAGATATTTGTTTTCACACGACAGGATTGTTAATTGTGGTTATAAAGTTGATATGCCAAAAAATAATTCTTGAGCAATAAACAGATACAAAGCCAGCTGTCTGGTTTATTAATTATCTTCATGCACGCTGCGTAGGGAAACTTGGCTAGTTAAGCAAAACTCAACTCAACACAACACAAGCTAGCTCGAGTTGTTGATTCTGCTGCTGTCCTGCCTGTCGAATCAGTTCCACTCCAGCCTTAAACAGGAGTGTTTGGCAGGTTATATGCTTATTAACTGTTCACATTTGGAGATGACTGTTTAGAGTTTCTCACTAGAGTGCTAAATGGTTAGCATGGCTAGTTCTAGAAGTGTCTGCGCTGTCTTTTGTGGAGGCTTCCGTTAGCGTGGCTCTTCAACCGCGACGGCTACTTGTCGCCTTGTCTCAGCTGGAAACGGCGTGTTTAAGCCTTTTCTCTGAAAGGTTTCCTTGCTGTATTTATGTAGCCGGTAGTTGTTTTTGCCAGAGTTTGATGTTTCTCCGCTGAGTTTTGTAGTTTCCTGACCTGGTGCGGCTTTTCTCTTAAGTTTATCACTTTCTCGCGTTCAGGCTGAAAGTTTTGGCTGTATTTATTTCGCCACAGCTGAACACTAGGCTCCTATAAAATGACTCGTGTAGAGGTGGCAAGAACTGTCCTCAAGTCAAAGTATTGTTTCTTTATAATTTTACTCAAGTAAAAGTATTCCTCAAAATAAGCACTTGAGTATGAGGGAAATTTTCTCATAAAATGGTTCCTCAGCTACCGAGTATGATTTTAATTTATTTTTTAGCATCTGTAATGTATTATCTTCAACTGCACCAGAATATCAGGCATGTCCAAAATTAAAATGTAAAGTGCTTGTCTAATGAAAACACGGCAGAAAAATCTGCTCGTTTAAGTGTTAAATTATATTCCTAATTTTTCTTTAAATTGTAATAAGAATAATAAATTATATAGGTAACAAAGTAACACACAACTGCAAATCAGAAAAAGTTTGGATGTATGGAAATTGCAAATTAAAAAACAAAACATTGATTTCTAAATGTACCTTGTATTTCATTGCAGACAGAATGAGCCCAAGATATTTCATGTTTTGTCTGATCAGCTTAAAAAAAAAAAATTAAGTATAATTACCTCCGCCAAGGAGGTTATGTTTTCGGTAGCGTTTGTTTGTTGGCTTGTCTGTTAGCAACATTACGGAAAAAGTAATGAACGGATTGCTCTGAAATTTTTTCCAGAAGTGTGACTGGGCACAAGTAACAATCCATTAAATTTTGGCGGTGATCCGGATCACCTTCTGGATCCTGCATTTTTTTTTTAAGGATTCTTGGCGGAGGTCTGCGCTCTCCGAGTGCTTTTCTAGTCTCTTCCTGCGTTTTAGGCCTGTAACAAATTCTAAACAAAGTTGGAACTGGGGAACTTTCGGGCTTGTAATGAGGTAACACTAGGGTGGTTAGCGCTGTTGCCTCACAGTAATGCCGCTTTTCCACTACAAACGCGGCTGAGTCGGGCTGAGCCGTGCCGTGCTGAGTGGAGCTGAGCGGGGCTGTTGGAGTTGCATTTCGACTACAACCGCGCTGAACCGTGCTGGCTGGAAGTGGGTGGACACATTGGGTGGAGTTAGCGAAAGTGGGTGGACGTCACGTGATGTCGTTAAGCAGCGCAAACAGTGACATCAGTGAGCTTTTAAGTGGTAGTCTCACGACCCGAATAGTAAACAATAAACATGGAGGGCATGGAGTCGTTAGTGTTGCTGGTCTTGGTGCTGTGGCTTGTTGTCACCGACAACGCGGACAGATACTGGCAAGAGCGTATAGATGAGGCGAGGCGCATAAGGCTTCAGAAATTCTCGTAATTCGTAATTATTCTCCTTCCGGGTTTGCGGTGTTTACAGATCCCAGCGTGCTCGCGGGGCATGTGTGGGCATGTGAGGACACTCCTCCTCACCAATCAGTGCACAGGGGAGTGTCTGCTCACGCCCCCAGCCTCACTCGGCACGGCTTGGCTCGCTTCAGCCCCACTCCAAAACGGTGCGAGTTTTGGGGGCTAAGCAGGGCTGAAACGAGCTGAGTCGTGCTGGTTTTTGGTAGTCGAAACGCGAGCCGTGTCGGGCTGAAGTGAGCTGAAAAAGGGTAGTGGAAAAGGGCCATAAGAAGGTTCTGGGTTCGAACCTCATGGCCAATATCTGTGTGGCGTTTGCATGTTCTCCCTATGTCTGTATGGGTTTCCTCCAGGTTCTCTGCCCCCCCCCCCCCCCCCAGTCAGTGCATACTTATTGCCAGTCCTAAGCCCAGATAGACTGGGGAGGGTTGCATCAGGAAGGGCATCTGGTGTAAAAACTATGCCAAATATGTGGAACAAATATTTGGTACAAGTCACGGTGCATCATATTATGTGATTTGAGGAATTTCAGGGTATAAAGGACGGGGTCGCAAGCCTAAGCTGAACAACTGCAATCTCGGATCCCTCAGAAGGCTCTGCATCGAGAATCATCATTCTTCTATAGCTGAATGGGCTCGGGATTACTTTGGCAAACTTTTTTGAAGTGCAACAGTATGGAGTTGCATCCACAAATGGCAGTTAAAACTTTATTGTGCAAAAAGAAAGCCTTATGTTAACCATGTCCAGAAGCGATTTCTCTGGGCTCAGAGGCATCTAGGATGTACCTTGGCACAGTGGGAACATGTATTGTGGTCAAACGAATCAGCATTCCAGGTCTTTTTTTTTTTTTTTTGTAAGAAATAAACACCGTGTGCTCCATACCAAAGATGAAAAGGACCATCCAGACAGTGACCAGAAACGCATCCAAAGGCCAGGGTCTGTCATGGTATGGGGTCATAGCTTTGCCAAGGGCACTGACGACTCGGTGTTCCAGCTAGCTTTCCAAAAGGGCGGGATGCCATTGGCAGTTTTTTTGTGCATCACGATCGGGGTGGGGGAGCCTCTAGATAAAGACTCCATCATGCAAAATTAGCCATACCGGGCAACTATCCAAGGTAGGTTGCTTTTGTAAAATAAAGTAAGCAGATCCGAAACTATTTAGTAAACCAGTTTTATACAACCCCGATTCCAAAAAAGTTGGGACAAAGTAAAAATTGTAAATAAAAACGGAATGCAGTAATTTACAAATCTCAAAAACTGATATTGTATTCACAATAGAACATAGACAACATATCATGTGTCGAAAGTGAGACATTTTGAAATTTCATGCCAAATATTGGCTCATTTGAAATTTCATGACAGCAACACATCTCAAAAAAGTTGGGACGGGGCAATAAGAGGCTGGAAAAGTTAAAGGTACAAAAAAAGGAACAGCTGGAGGACCAAATTGCAACTCATTAGGTCAATTGGCAATAGGTCATTAACATGACTGGGTATAAAAAGAGCATCTTGGAGTGGCAGCGGCTCTCAGAAGTAAAGATGGGAAGAGGATCACCAATCCCCCTAATTCTGTGCTGACAAATAGTGGAGCAATATCAGAAAGGAGTTCGACAGTATAAAATTGCAAAGAGTTTGAACATATCATCTACAGTGCATAATATCAAAAGATTCAGAGAGTCTGGAAGAATCTCTGTGCGTAAGGGTCAAGGCCGGAAAACCATACTGGGTGCCCGTGATCTTCGGGCCCTTAGATGGCACTGCATCACATACAGGCATGCTTCTGTATTGGAAATCACAAAATGGGCTCAGGAATATTTCCAGAGAACATTATCTATGAACACAATTCACTGTGCCATCCACCGTTGCCAGCTAAAACTCTATAGTTCAAAGAAGAAGCCGTATCTAAACATGATCCAGAAGTGCAGACGTCTTCTCTGGGCCAAGGCTCATTTAAAATGGACTTTGGCAAAGTGGAAAACTGTTCTGTGGTCAGATGAATCAAAATTTGAAGTTCTTTATGGAAATCAGGGACGCCGTGTCATTCGGACTAAAGAGAAGAAGGACGACCCAAGTTGTTATCAGCACTCAGTTCAGAAGCCTGCATCTCTGATGGTATGGGGTTGCATTAGTGCATGTGGCATGGGCAGCTTGTAAACAGATGTGTAAATACATCTGGAAAGACACCATCAATGCTGAAAGGTATATCCAGGTTCTAGAGCAACATATGCTCCCATCCAGATGACGTCTCTTTCAGGGAAGACCTTGCATTTTCCAACGTGACAATGCCAAACCACATACTGCATCAATTACAGCATCATGGCTGCGTAGAAGAAGGGTCCGGGTACTGAACTGGCCAGCCTGCAGTCCAGATCTTTCACCCATAGAAAACATTTGGCGCATCATAAAACGGAAGATATGACAAAGACCTAAGACATTTGAGCAACTAGAATCCTACATTAGACAAGAATGGGTTAACATTCCTATCCCTAAACTTGAGCAGCTTGTCTCCTCAGTCCCCAGATGTTTACAGACTGTTGTAAAGAGAAAAGATGTCTCACAGTGGTAAACATGGCCTTGTCCCAACTTTTTTGAGATGTGTTGTTGTCGTGACATTTAAAATCACCTAATTTTTCTCTTTCAATGATACATTTTCTCAGTTTAAACATTTGATATGTCATCTATGTTCTATTCTGAATAAAATATGGAATTTTGAAACTTCCACATCATTGCATTCCATTTTTATTTACAATTTGTACTTTGTCCCAACTTTTTTGGAATCGGGGTTGTACAATGCTTCAGAATATCATGCATGGACATGTTCATGCTTGGCACCTCGAACTGTCACTCTTGTCCACACACATTTGCACTCTGAACACCTGCTCTTGATCAGAGTGCAGTAACAGCATGTGCATATAAAGACTCTCACAACACACAGACTTTGCAGAGTATACGCTCTGTACCTTGTGTCTGATGGTACTATGCCTTCACTGCTGGTTTGCAACTTTTTTCCCAACCACGCATTGCTTAATCTGATGATATCCTGTTTGTGCTTTGTTGGACCAGTCGGCTGTTTGTTGGTTCTGCCTTTGTCTCGCTTTTTGGAATTTATCAGTGTGCTTTTCAATAAACACTCATCGCTTATATCTGTCTGTTGTCCATTAATATGATGTCAAATGGTCAGAAGAAGAACTTTCACACATGAACTTTCTTCTCTGCGTTTAACCCGTCTGTAGCGGTGAACACACATGTGAGCAATGAGTGCGCGCGCACACACCCAGAGCAGTGGGTAGCCATGCTGCAGCGCCCAGGGAGCAGTTGGGGATTAGATACCTTGCTTCAGCCTAAGGCTGCCCCATGTAAACCTAACTGCATGTCTTTGGAGGAAACCCACGCAGACACGGGGTGAACATGTAAGCTCAACACAGTTTCCCGTCAGCTGCTCGTCTTGAACCCAGACCCTTCTTGCTATGAGGCAACGGTGCTAACCGCAACACTGATGTGCCACCCAAGTTAATACTACTTATAATGGTAATACTAATAGCATTAATTGATCAATATTTGTCTGGGATATTAACGTTGGAGTAGATCTAGTCTAACTAGACTTTTATTCATAGAGTCTAGATCTGTCGGTCCTAACTTTTGATTGAATTTGTTTAATCCTCAACTTCTAGATGTACTTATCTTCTGGCACACAGCAATGCTAGGTTCTGTGAGCCCCTTGCTGCTTTAACGGAGTCTTTTCTCTTTTGTGTGTTTTGTAGGCGTTAAGAGTGTGCTGTGATTGGTCAGCGTGTTACCTTCATTGCAAGTCGGCAACACTCGTTAGTGCGCACTTTCCTTCTGTGGCGGAACGTATGTGCCAGGCGATTGGAAAGTTCTGGCAAAGTATGAGTATGGCGCATATAAATTTGGCCATGGCGCTGGTATTTGAGGCCAGGGTGCACGTTCTTGAGGCCAGGGTGCGGCACTGCTAAAATAAACTAGCTGGAACACAGTAACAGACTTCTGTGATGGCAGCATTAATGCAGAAAAATACATTGAGATTTTAGAGCAACATATGCTGCCTTCAAGATGGCATCTTTTCCAGGTCTTTTTAAAAAAAAAAAAACACACACACATTCTGTTACAAAGGCATAGCTATGGAAGGGGAGGGTGCCTGTCCCCTCTGTCAGTAATAGAGAATGTGTGGCGAATTTTTAAATGAAAAATATGACGGTAACTACTTGTCTGCTGACTTGACTACTGTTGCACACCTTAAGACCTGTTTGCAGGAAGAATGGAACAAAATAATACCTGAAACACCATCTGGTGTCAAGTCTTTAAACATCTTAAGTGTTGTAAGAAGAAATGGCAACCTTACAAAGTGGTAAATGCTTTGTACCAATTTTTTTTTTTTTTATGTGTTGCAAGAATCAAAATTGAAGTGTTTTTATTTTGAAAAAAAGTGTGAGGTAAAAATCAAATGTGCTGTTCTATTGTGTCGAGTACAATACATGTAAGATTATTTACACAAGAATTGCCTTCAGTTTTCAACATGCTCTCTGATTTGAGGTTATAAATTAAAGGTCATTGGCAACGGTCGGAGGTGAAACGTAGATGATCAACTTTGTCTCGAAGAATGACCCAAAAAGCGAATTCAATCTTCCTAGTGTCTAATTTGCATCCTAAAATTGAATAAAACAGTTAAAATATACTGTTTTGCCCAATTTCCGAAGGTTTGTTTACATCTTCAGGATCTCTCAGGATTCTTGACTTGTCAATTGCAAGCAAAAGTAAAAATGTTTACTTCCAAAAGTAAAAATGTTTACCTCTTTTTTTGCTTGAGCGTTGCTGGTCCGTTTCTTCTTTGACTGCTTGATTTTGTTTCACGTGCACAATCCACTCTGTCTGCCTCTTCTCTTCTGGGAAAAAACAACCCTCTGGCTTCACGTGCACAATCCACTCTCTCTGCCTCGTCTCCTCTTCCGGAAAAAGCCAATCCTCTCGCTCCGCCTCATCTCCTTTTTCAGAAAAAGCCAACCCTCTCGCTGTGCCTCTTCTCCTTTTTCGCAAAAAGGCAATCCTCTCGCTCCGCCTCTTCTCCTCTCTCAGTAAGAGGTAAAAACTTCTTCCTGAACTGGTCCCATTGTTACAGTTCACTGCACAACAATAAGGCATGGTTTTTCTTTGGAAATTCCTGAACGCACATCTGCACTCAAGCCGAATGGCAATGTAAGTAAACGGAAGTGGACTCAACTCAAGCAGTTTGTTTGTCTTAAATGACGTCACGCACCGAGTGGTCATGAAAATAGCTGAACAGAAATTCGCTGCAATCCGTGCTAACTTATTTTAATTATGACTTATTAACGATACTTCTTGGGACCAGAAGAAAATTACAGAGGGTTTTTTAACACACAAAGTTTCAAATGTGCATAAAATTTAAAACTGTTGCCTATGACCTTTAAGGCCGTTTTGCCACAGGTTAATTTCGTTAATCTTCCAACTTTTGCAACAGGTTAATTTCATTAATCTTCCAAACTAATGCCGCTTTTCCACTACAAACGCGGCTGAGTCGGGCTGAGACGTGCCGTGCTGAGTCGGGCTGAGCGGGGCTGTTGGAGTTGCATTTCGACTACAACCGCGCTGAACCGTGCTGGCTGGAAGTGGGTGGACACATTGGGTGGAGTTAGCGAAAGTGGGTGGACGTCACGTGATGTCGTTAAGCAGCGCAAACAGTGACATCAGTGAGCTTTTAAGCGGTAGTCTCACGACCCGGATAGTAAACAATAAACATGGAGGACATGGAGTCGTTAGTGTTGCTGGTCTTGATGCTGTGGCTTGTTGTCACCGACAACGCGGACAGATACTGGCAAGAGCGTATAGATGAGGCGAGGCGCATAAGGCTTCAGAAATTCTCGTAATTCGTAATTATTCTCCTTCCGGGTTTGCGGTGTTTACAGATCCCAGCGCGCTCGCGGGGCGTGTGTGGGCATGTGAGGACACTCCTCCTCACCAATCAGTGCACAGGGGAGTGTCTGCTCACGCCCCCAGCCTCACTCGGCACGGCTTGGCTCGCTTCAGCCCCACTCCAAAACCGTGCGAGTTTTAGGGGCTAAGCAGGGCTGGAACGAGCTGAGTCGTGCTGGTTTTTGGTAGTCGAAACGCGAGCCGTGTCGGGCTGAAGTGAGCTGAAAAAGGGTAGTGGAAAAGGGCCATAACTTAATGATAAGTTCTCTTCAGCTTTTGTAAAACGGAACCACAGTTTTACAACAGCAATTTCAGGCCAGTGGCATTAACCGCGTGTGCTAATCAGTTTGTTTTCGTGACTGGCAGGCTAATCAACATTTCAGTTGTTTAAGGCTTGGGGGTTAGTTAATTAGGGTTAGACCCTTCCTGAATGGTAATCTGCATGGCAACGCATACCATCAGCACAAACGGTCACTGTGTACATAGCACTATCACACAGGTTCACACAATGTCCTACTACGCATGTGTTCAATGCCACTGGCCTGAAACTGCTGTTGTAGAACTGCAGCTCTGCAGTCAGACCCTTCTCAGTGGATTCAGGAATTCGATCCAACGTGCTTCCACACTGATGTCGACATTGTGGAAGCTGTGCAAATGTGAATAAAATTTAATAAGTTAAATAAAAGAAGCGAGAAGTGTGTAGTCTAACGGAGCATACTTTTTTTTTATTGTAAATGTATTCAGACTGAAATGCATTAAAACTACTCCTGTAAGTACAATTTATTGGAAAAAGTTACTGAAGTACGTGAGAGTAAATATAAGGTGTTAATATCCGCCTTTGCTTGTATAGTCATTAAGTTTAATTAGATTTTCACTAATTGGCATAAAAAAAGCATTGATTTGAAGGCTAAAAGGTCACTTCAAAGTAATCCAGATAATTCACCAGATTTAAACTGATTTTAAGCAGTGTGTGTTTTGTTACTCAGCAACTTCACTGGTTAAGTGCAGTTTGTTGGCTACTAATGCAACATCAAGAAAAAATAGGTACCCTATGGGTACATGTGGCTGCTGCTTATAAATAAAATTTTCTGATACCATGTCCATACAGTAAATATAAGATATTTATGCTATGAGGCAGTAGCCACAAAAATGAAGCATAATCCAAAAATGCACAATTTAAAAAAGAAATCACAGAAGTGAAATATATCAAGTGTCTGTACTTTTATTATTTTGCTCTTACCTCTTACAGTTTTCGAAATTGAAACCTCCAAACTGAGGCTGACGTGTGTGTGTGTGTGTGTATATATATATATATATATATATATATATATATATATATATATATATATATATATATATATATACACACACACACACACACACACACACACAGTCGCCATGACCCAAACTCTTATTTCCTGGAAAAGGCCCGGCGTAGAGCTCAGTGGTCTCTTATCGACAACTTCGCGTAACAACTCGGAAGTGCGTCACATCTACATCACGCATGGGACCACTGGCTGAAGAAGGCGAGGAAAGGGGGACAACCTGGAGTATATTTTAAAATAGGAATGCACTTTCCCTCGATAATAAGCATAAACGTGTCTGAAAGTGATTTTTCTTTAGTCTCATCCATTTATTTCAAATGGTGAACCGAATTGCATACACTCGCTGGTCATCACGGAACATGTGCGTATGCACATACACGATTGTAAGAATGAGTGTAACATTCTTACAACATGATGACATAGTGGCTACAGCCTCTGTGAGGCAGTAGCCACAAAAATGTATCATAACTGTTGAGGGGTGTGTACGTGTTTCTTTTATAACTACTTATTTACTGTACAACTTAATAAGGAAATAAAAATAGGTTTATCATTAACCTCATGCTAAACAGTGCTGTCGTGATGTGAGAAATATGATGTCCAAGGAAGGTACTTTGCTTAAATAAAGCTGCAAGAGTTAAAAGCTGAGTTATAATAACTTTTTATTTTTTTGTGCACGACATTTAATTTCCCTTTTAAAAAATATAGAAATAAGTCACTTTGGGCTGTACTGTTGTAGGAAAGTAATCCATAAAGGGCTTTTGTAATGCGTTACTTATGTGGATTATGTAAGTGTGTTATTCCACTTGCACCACAGTGATTTGCCATCAGTGACCATTTTTAATAAATAATTTATTAACGAAGCTAGGGCAAGTCATTTATTTTAGGAGCCTTTTTTATATTTCTTAATTCTCTTTACATCCTGACAGCAGTGAATAAATCAGATGGTCTGATGATAAAAAGAAATCCATCATGTCACAGGGCTGTAAAATGCCCAGAAAAGCCTACCTAGCAACCTACCTTCCTGTGAATACTCATTACATGTGACATGTTGCTAAAGCTAGTGAGCTAGTTGACAGCTGTGCATATTAACAGCCATGCGTTTTTGTTCATGTTCATTACGATAATGTTAGGTTTTTTTACTTCATGTCTCAGTTACATTCGAAAGTTGGCTATGACACTGGCATGCTGGTTTCTACTCTCGCATTAATAAAAGAAATGTCGCACATTTCAGTGGTTTAATAGTTAGATTTCATGTTGTGGAACATCCACAAGACAAGTCAATTCCTGTTCTCACTTAAGTGATAGTTGTGCCACATTTTATTGTTGGCCTTAGATCATGCAGATTGTCTGCCCTGCAAGTTCCTGTAAATTAGTTGTTTACTATAGAAATTGTCATGCCATGCATGTTTATACCGCTCAACGTCCATGATCCATAGATGCATCCTTCAGTGAAGCTTGAATAAATTGTGTGAGGATGTTAAGATTGTTCTGTTTTTTGATTTTAGTTCAAATTCATGAAGTTTTTAGTTATGGTTGGCATAGGAAAAATGAATTTGATAATTTGAGCTTGATAATTTCACTGAAATAAGTCTGTACCGATGCAAAATGAGATTTTATGTATTGAACATGAACTCTAAAAACTGTGTGTTGGTTGTGTGTGTCCAGTGTTGCTGTTATTAAGTCATTTTTTTTTTCAGCAGAGTGAACAGCAAGGGAAACGTTTCTCACATCCACGTCAAAAGAACTCCCTCTTTACACTAAACTCAAGAAGGCAGCTATCGAGTTGCAGAAATGGAATGTGATGTGAACACTGGTGTTGGTATGTTTCATTTCATATATATATTCTGTGTATTGGGGTTTGGAATGTCCTAAAATATCAGTCATGGTCTATTGATTTTTTTTTTCCCTCTTTAAAAAAAAAAAAAGGTTACAAGTAAAATGTTAAAATTAGATGGCTTTTCAGTTTCATAAAATCGGTTCCCTCTGAAATTTGGTCATTGTGATATGTTTATTTCTGTAATATCTCCAAAAAAAAAAAAACCCCAGGCCATTCTGTGGCTGGGAAGTTATTTAATTTGAGGGGATTCCCGAGCAAATAATGTGCATGAATTCACTCGCTTCACGCAGTCAAGCAGACAGAGGAAGTCCGTGTGCTCATGCACAGGTTTACCTCCTTCTTTTGGATTTTACGGCAGCTGGCATCCACAGTGTTGCATTACTGCCATCTACAGGTTTACCTTAACTGTGCACTGACGGTTGCATCATTCTGTCGCTAAACGAACAGCTGGTCACACAGAGGTGCTCGCTGACCGCCGATATTTATTAGTTTGGTCCTGCGTTTCCTTTCCTTGGCAAGATAACCTCTTTTCTTCTTGCTTTCCCTTACTGTAGTCGGTCTTTCACGTTTTATTCGCACACTCACGTCTTCTATTTTTCTCTCCTGTTTCAAATTTTTATCCTGCAATGCCTTGCGCGAATGGGGAAAGCTCACCACATGATGCATGACATAGTATCTTGTATGAAGCAAGAAGAAATAGCAGAGAATTTAAGGCCACATGGCTCTAAATTCATTAATTGTTCTATTTTTAAAAAATAAAATAAAATTGGAAGTCTGTGATTTGAATTCAGTAGCTTTTGGTTCGCTAAACAAAAATAATTCGGTGTCAGGGAAGATTCTTTTTATGACCTACACTTGAAAAATTTGAAAGGCAGTTTAGCTTTAAATGACGATTCTATTTATTAATTTTTATCCATTTGTAAAGTCCACTTCTGAGCTGTGCACTCACTGTCAAACTGACATTATGATGGCACACAGGTAATCACTGAGAAACTGGAGTACAGTCAAATATGAAGCAAGCTTTGCCAGGCAAAACAAACCTCGCCCGGCAGCATTTATTTTATACCTATATGTTGATAATGGTAATATTTCTCAGTCATCAGCTGCCAGGTTATAGTCCTATGAAAATCCATGACCTTGAGTTTGACATTTCAGTCATTCAAGGTCAAAGGTCATGGCGGCAACTAAAAGCCTATATGGGACTTCTTATAGATAGTTTTCACTGACGTCACAGCATCCCGGGGAACGCCCCCCAGCCGCCATCTTGCGGGGCTAACAAAACGGACCATCGCCATTACCTGCTACGTTATCTCGGATGAATTTATTAAGTTATATAGTCAGTTTTCTAAAATAAAGATCAATGTCGGCAAAATCAAGCAAACGGAAGTATATGGATACATTGGACGACATCTCACGACAATGGTATGCAGCCAAACTGGCCTTGATTGGGGGAATTGACCCCTAAGAAGTGGACAAAGAAGCATTTTCAAGTGACTATGCAGGGCTGCCATCCATATCGTACCCTGATATTGTGAACTATTTCGTGAATACTAAAAGCGCCTACACACTCGACGACCTCAAAGCATACAAGTCGCTGGAGTCATACAATTATTTTGTCTGTGGCTGGGTCCACGAAGTCCGCCATATAAAAACCAGTGAGAGCCGTGTCCTAATTACAGCCAAGGTATGTAAACGTTGGAATTTTAGAGCTCTCAACACTGTGTGTGTGTGTGTGTGTGTGTGTATAATATCGAGTTGATTTAAGACAAATTTTACATCCATTAGTGGTATTACAGTACCATGTCAGTATAAACTTTGTAATATAATTAACTGGTATGTAGGCTTGTTACATTTTGTTTATGATAAATGACAATTTATAGGCCAGTAATAATCATATGTTTGCAGCCTTGTACCAAATGTTTTTATAAATACAGTACACTCAGCGGTTCCAGTTAGGCATTCTCTAGAGATTGTTTACACGATGTTTTGGTTTCCAGAAACAAACTTAAACACAATTGATTGTTTATTTAAACAACTTACCACTTATAAAATGATCGGAGCAGACTTTGCTGTGTCTGGAAGGCTGAAAATCCTTGCGGTTGATTCTCGCAAGCCATAGATTTCTCCTTTGTATGCTGAGTTTGTTTGCTCGCCTTCGTGCTCCCGTACAGTGGGAATTCCATAAAAGCTCCGCTTGACGTCCTCACCTGATCTTTTACGACAGCCATGAATACAACGGGTGTGCACCATTGCTAGCTTTAAATAGTAATAATCTAACTATAAATGTAAATAACATATAAATAAATGTAACTCGCGCGTTACAATGTGTGCTCAATGACCCATACGGTAAGCTCGCCCCCCAAGGTGGCTGCCACCAGGGAATCCCCAACTCTGTGACGTCATGTGAAAATCGTATATGTTGATCTGGCTATCATGAACCATTTTAAAGGTATAGCCCTTTGAAAATCCATGACCTTCAGTTTGACCTTTCAGGGTCACTCAAGGTCAAAGATCATGGTGCCAAATGAAAGGCCATATGGGAGTTCCTGTATGCTCGTAATAGTAAACCTCTGTCTATTGGCAGCCGTTTGAGTTAAAATGGAAAATGTTATTTCGACCAAAACGGTGACCTTCACCTTGACCCGATTACCCCTAAAATTTAATCAGGTAATCTACGGACCATTGCCCACCTACCCTGAAATTTTGAAGTCAATCAGTGCAACCGTCTAGTAGGGCTGGGCGATATGGAGAAAAAAAATATCTCGATATATTTTTGCTATATCTCGATATACGATATATATCTCGATATCTATGCAGGAAAAACAACCCCCAAAAAACAGACACACCAAATTCAGCAAGGTGTTTTTTTTTTTTTTTTTTTTTTTTTTTTTTTTAATTGAAGTGCAAACAGGTAGGCAGCCAAGTGCCTAGAGGTAGACAGGTAATAGTAACAAAGTGCTTGTGCACCATTTTTAACATGAATTATCAAACCAAGGAAGTAGTATATTGCCTTATTTTAATTACAAACATAAAACCTGAGGGTAGGCAGTTCTTATAAAGTGCGTCTTAAACATTTAAGATAAAAAAAAAAACTCATTTCATAAATAATAATTTGACTTATAGAAATGATTCCTTTTCCTTAAAAACAAAACTCAAACTCATCTCACTGCATTAACTCTCAGCCTGGCACACTCCTCGTACAAAAGTTTGTGGCGTACCTGTAAATGGTTGAACAGGTTCGTGGTGCTCGATGCTTTGGTTGCCACCAATTTCTTGCATTCCCGGCAGTAGACCTCTTTCTGTTGTTCATCCGACGGTTTAAAATCAAAATATCTCCATATAATGGAGCCATTTGTCCTTTTTTTTGGTACGAGTTCTGCCGCCTCCGGGCTTTCTGTGGGCGCCGCCATGTTGAATGAGTTAACACGCCGCCTACACGCGAGGGGAGGGGGTACAAACACACGAAGGAGGCGGGGCGGGCAGCACCATAGCACAGTGAAGGAAATTAAGCACAGTGGCGAAATCATATTAATTTAGAGCATTATCTCGATATATACGATATGCCAAAATCTTTTTCGTGTTCATAAAACATATCGATATATCGCAAATATCGATATATCGCCCACCCCTACCGTCTAGACGCTAGATTGTTAACAGACGGACACACAAACAAACAAACCGCACTGATTACAATACCTTGCTTCGTCACAGGCGAGGTAAATGTATACATCTCCCTGATTCAGTGGCAGTACATGGAACATTTTTGATGCTAATAAAATCCATAGAATGAACACACACACACAGTGAAAGGTTGTTGATTTGAATAAATGAGGCATGTGCAATTTTCAAATTCAAATATCCTATTGGTGACACACACAGATTATAACGTGCAGTGAATTGCACTATTCCACTAATGGTGTGATAATTAGTGCCTGTTGGTATAATGGCTGTACCTGAAAAAGGATTTGTTTTCAGTGGGAGGAAGCACAAAACATGTTTTTGGTTAACAAATCAATTGGAAGCCTTTTGTGCATATTTCAGTGTGTTTCGTGGTAGAAAGTTAAAGGAACAGTCCACCGTACTTCCATAATGAAATATGCTCTTATCTGAATTGAGACGAGCTGCTCCGTACCTCTCCGAGCTTTGCGCGACCTCCCAGTCAGTCAGACGCGCTGTCACTCCTGTTAGCAATGTAGCTAGACTCAGCATGGCCAATGGTATTTTTTGGGGCTGTAGTTAGATGCGACCAAACTCTTCCACGTTTTTCCTGTTTACATAGGTTTATATGACCAGTGATATGAAACAAGTTCAGTTACACAAGTTGAAACGTGGCGATTTTCTATGCTATGGAAAGTCCGCACTATAATGACAGGCGTACTAACACCTTCTGCGCGCTTCGACTGCGCATTGATATCTGAGCTCCGTATCAATGCGCTGCCGAAGCACTCAGAAGGTGTTAGTACGCCTGTCATTATAGTGCGGACTTTCCATAGCATAGAAAATCGCTACGTTTCAATTTGTGTAACTGAACTTGTTTCATGTCACTGGTCATATAAACCTATGTAAACAGGAAAAACGTGGAAGAGTTTGGTCGCATCTAACTACAGCCCCAAAAAATACCATTGGCCATGCTGAGCCTAGCTACATTGCTAACAGGAGTGACAGCGCGTCTGACTGACTGGGAGGTCGCGCAAAGCTCGGAGAGGTACGGAGCAGCTCGTCTCAATTCAGATAAGAGCATATTTCATTATGGAAGTACGGTGGACTGTTCCTTTAAAGGAATCTTGACTACAGCATCCTTCAGTTATTGGCATTCCTTGTGAAGATTTGAAAAATTCACTGTTTGGTACAGTAGCTTCATCTCACAGAAAAACATGAGGATAAACCCAACCTTTTTATTGAAAAGTTTATTCAGATAAAAACTAATCAAGAAATAATTTTCAATAAAAACGTGCCACAATGATTGGCACCCCTGCATTTAATACTTTTTTACAGCCTCCCTTTACCAATAAAATGACAGTCTTCTCTCTTCTCCTATAACATTTTGGTTAGAGAATACAGAGCAAAGCATCAGAGACCATTCCTGTTTACAGACTCTCTCCAGCTACAGATAGCTATAATCGTGGTTTAAATTGCATTACAGTGGCATCAGTTTATAAATCACTCATGATAAGTAAAATATGATGGTGAATGTGCACTTAACTGGGTTTCATCAGAGCTCACAGTTGCATATGCTGGATTTAGACACAAGAAAATATTTACTATAATGCAAAAAAAAAAAGTTGCAAACATTTTCACCCCCCACAGAGAGTGGTGAGCCCACTGAAACTGTTCGGTGTGAAGATAATGCCCTCAGGGATGGCAGTGAAACACCACGAAAGAAAAACAAGAAGCACAAAAAGCACAAAAGTAAGAAGAAGCGCAAGAAGAAGAAGGATGAAAAAGATAGCAGCTCTGAATCTGGAGTGGAATCTGACCAGGAATCTCAAACAAAGTCAAGGTAAGGGTTTGCTCAATAAGCATTCAAAATAAACACACATTTGCGATTAGACCATTAAACGCATCGTGTCATTTACCCCAGTATGAAAAAGGAAGACCCATCCAACTTTGAGTCTGGCACTTGTGATGAAGATAAAGAATCGGCAAAAAATTCAGTTGCAGGTGAGTTTATTTGTATCCTTGCTGTATCCTAGCCTAATGTTAATGCCAAGCTTGGATTCATTGAGTCTTGTGGACTTCCATGTGCTTCCCAAATTAATGCAATTTTTCTCATTTGTTGAATTTCTTTTTCTGACAGAACATGATGATCACAAGGTCAGAAAAACAAAGCGTCATACAGGGAAAAAGAAGAAGAAAAAGAGACGAAAAGAAGAAGAAAAGCAACAGAGAAATTCTTCTCGTTCACGCTCAGCAAGTACATCTGAATCTGAGTCCGAATCAGAACACGAGTCAAAGTTGCCACAAGCATTGGACCCCTCAGCCTTGGACAGGTCGTCACCGGTGACTGCATTGAAGCTTTCAAATGACAGCTGTAAAGATAAGCTGTTTTTACCAGATGATAAAAAGGGAGAAGTCACTAGCAAATCTGACCATGGTGAAGAGGAATGCATAAAATCAGCATGGAGGGAAGACAAGTCTCCACAGGATGATCATTTGCAAACTGTAAGTCGAGAACAGCACAATGAAAATAACATCCAAGTTGCGAACCTTGAAAAGAATGGAAGTTTTAGCAAAACTCAGGAGCTCCCTGATATAATCCCTAAGCAGGAGAATGTATACAAAGAGCAACTCCTACAGAAGAACATAGCTGAGGAACCACATAAGAATCAGAGAGGAAAGGAAGATAAGGAGTCAGTGTCAAGATTAAGGTCTCGATCACGTTCTGATGACAAATCAAGCCACAGTCGTTCAAGAACTCCAGTGCAATCCTCTGGTATATCAGCACGCAGGAAAGCTAAATCGCAATCCAGAGACAGATCTGTTTCTAGCTCAAGAAGGAACAGTAGTACCCAAAAAAGGCATTCAAGGTCACCTTCAGAAAGTCGCAGGTCACGGTCAAGATCTGTCCGAGGACGAAGGCGCAAATCAAGGTCCCTGTCTGGAAAGCGAAGGCGTCGCTCTGACTCCAGGTCCAATACCAGAACCAAACGGTCCAGGAGCAAGTCCCCACGACGTGGCCGGCGAACAAGATCTCGCTCTGTTGTAAAGCTACGTCGTTCACGGTCAAGGTCAAAACGATCAATTTCTCGTAGAAAGAACCGTTCAAGGTCCTGCTCAAGATCTGCTCGGAGAGGCAGGCGCTCACAATCACGCTCTTGGAGGAGGACCCCACCATCCCGTACACGAAAGTCTCGGTCCAGGTCAATCAGGAGAAGGAGACGAACCCGATCAAGGTCCATTGTGATCCTCAGACGATCCAGATCCCGAATGAAGAGAAACAGACGATCTCGATCAAGGTCTAGAAACCCAAGAAGGCGAAGCAGATCTTGCTCTCCCCTGCGCTCCAGGCGCTCCAAATCAAAATCCCCTGTTCGACAAAGGAGGTCAAAATCTCCACGTAGGACAAGGTCAGAATCAAGATCTCCGAAGCGCAGTAAGCGGTCAAAGTCACGTTCTCGTCATTCAAAGACTGCCTCGCCGAAATTCAGTAGAGGAGCAAAAATAAGTAAAAGTAAGCGATCAAGATCAAATTCACCAAAAGACACATCCAGATCTAGATCTAATTCGAGAGGAAGACTTTCCTCAGATAGAAGTCAGTCTCCAGCTAAGAGCAGGTCTAGATCTTTGTCACCATCCACAGACCAAGACTTGCCAGATAAACATGAGTGTAAGGAAAAATCAGAGTCCAAAATAGAAGAAGCTCCCATTGGAGTAGACCAAACAGCTCCCACAGAAAGGTGGAAACCATTGATGGATACACATCTATCTCCAAAAAACAGCTCAGATGACAATTTGGAACAATCAGAACTTGAATCAAAAAATGAAAACTCCAGTAAAGAGTATAAGGGCACTGGGAGGCAAAATGCATCTAGATCAAGGTCCTCTTCATCAGAACCATTAGCTCAGGATGGGAGTTCTGGGTCAGATGATGAGGAACAGTCTGATAACTCGAGATCACGAACACCAAGTCCAGCCAAAAATAAATCGGGATTAAAGCCCAGCAGGGTGTCCAAGTCACCTATTCGAAGGAAGCGCTCTAGGTCTGCCTCCTCAACCCATAAGGCACGGTCCAAATCAAAGTCTGTTAGTGGTAGGGACAAATCTAAATCTCCTACGAGGAAACGAAGATCTAGATCTTCCTCACACAGCCTGAGAAAGAGGTCAACATCGAGGTCCCCTGCCCGGCGAAGGAAATCACGTTCGAGGTCAGTCACTCAAAGGGGGAAATCAAGATCTAAATCTCGTACCAGAACCAAACGTTCAAAGTCCAAATCTCCCAAAAGAAAACGCTCCAAGTCTAGATCACCAGTACGAAAAAGGAGGTCTAAATCACGTTCTCCTGCTCGAAGGAAGAAGTCAAAGAGTCTAGAAAAGAGCAAACGATCAAAATCTCGTTCCCCTACCAGGAAGAGGAGGTCACGTTCACGGTCAAGGGTCCGTCATGCACGATCTAAAAGATCTCGTTCTGCATCTCGTCGGAGGAGACCCATGTTTCGAGGTCATTCTTTTGACCGTCGAGATCGATGGAAGCGTGAGCCAAGCCATTCTCCTGTTCTCATCCTCCGTAAAAGAAGGTCCACCTCAAGAACGCGTCGTAGCACTAGCAAGACGCCACCACGTCTCACTGAGCTAGGTAAGTACACACGTTGAGATGTTTGTCTATGCAGCTGAAAATAGGCATCTTGGCATCTCATTCATTTATATTATTACTTTTTTCCTCTTGACAGACAAGGATCAGCTATTAGAGATCGCTAAGGCTAATGCTGCAGCAATGTGTGCTAAAGCAGGGATGCCCATCCCAGAGAGCCTTCGACCTAAGGCTATCCTCCAGTTGCCTCTGCCAACTCCCGCTCCAGCCCCTCTGTCTTTGCCGCTGCCTCTGCCAGTTCCCAACTTGCCCATGAACATCCCAATGGGAATACCTGGTATGCCTGCAATACCAAACATGCCTATGAATGCTGCTGTGGCTAGTATGACAGCAGCTACCATGACTGCGGCACTTTCTAACATGGGAGCCTTGGCAGCCATGCCCCCTATGCCTCCACTGCCCACCATCACCAACAAACCTCCCCCAGCTCCTACTCCTAATCTGGCAAACATTGAAGAAGTGAAGAGAAAAGTGGCACAACAGGCTAACAGCATCAGTATTAAGGAGCTGACAGAGGTGGGGAAAATGGCTATACTAGGTGTTCCAACAGTTTTTTGGCTAATAGTCAATATGTGTATGCACTAAGGAATAAAACATGATAGGGCGTGGTGATATGGGGAAAACAGTCCCAGCCCAACGTAAAGTAGAAAGCTGTTCTTGTTTTCCTATAACAGCATGCCCTGAAGTGTTTTATTCCAATCTCACAGCAACTTGTCAAAGATTAGTTTCAAATTTATTAATGAATGACATGCTTTTAAAACATTTGTTTTGGTTATTAGTTGACCCCTACTAGTGGGAATATACACTCACCATCCACTTTATAAGGAAGACCCGTACACCTATGCAGTTATCTAATCAGCCAATCACATGGCAGCAGCCCAGTGCATAAAGTCATGCAGATACAGGTCATGAGCTTCAGGGTTCACGTAAAATGTTGGAATGAAGAAAGTGTGATTGCTATGACTTTGATGGTGGTATTGATATTGGTACCAGAAGGACTAGTTTGAGTAATTTAGAAACTGCTGATCTCCTGGGATTTTCACACACAACAGTCTCTAGAGTTTGCACAGACTGGTGTGAAAAACAAAAAAACATTGAATGAGTGACAGTTCTGTGGGTGGAAACACCTTGTTAAGAGAGGCCAGAGGAAAATGGCCAGATTGGTTTGAGCTGCCAGGAAGGATATAGTAATGCAAATAATGGTTCTTTACATGGCATGGTGGTGTAGTGGTTAGCATTGTCGCCTCACAGCAAGAAGGTCCTAGGTTTGAGCCCAGCGGAGCTGTGTGGAGTTTGCGTGTTCTCCCCGTGTCTGCATGGGTTTCCTCTGGGTGCTCCGGTTTCCCCCACAGTCCAAAGACATGCAAGTTAGGTTAATTGGTGGCTCTAAATTGACCATAGGTGTGAATGAGAGTGTGAATGGTTGTTTGTCTCTGTGTTAGTCCTGTGATGACCTGGCGACTTGTCCAGGGTGTACCCCGCCTCTCACCCATAGTCAGCTGGGATAGGCTCCAGCTTGCCTGTGACCCTGTAGAACAGGATGAGAGGCTACAGATGATGGATGGATGGGTTCTTTATGACCGTAGTGAGCAGAAAAGCATCTCGCATGCACAAAACATCGAACCTTGAGGTGGATGGGCTACAACAGCAGAAGACCATATTAGGTTCCACTCCTGTCAGCCAACAGGAATCTGAGGCCATCATTGGTACAGATTCACCCACACTAGACAGTAGAACATTGGGGGGCATCACCTGGTGTGTGTGGTGTGGATTCCCTCCCCTTTCAGTCGTCAACTATCCATTTTTGGTGAGTCTGTGCCCAAGATGGCCTCATTCTTTCTTTTTCTTGGCTGACTGGAGTGGAACCTGATGTGGTCCGCCTCAAGGTTTGATGTGTTGTGCATTCTGAGTTGCTTTTCAGCTCAAACCAGTCTGTGGTGGGTTTCCCAAAAGTCTCTTAATGCTGAGAGCCTCTTTTTTTATCTAGGAGAGAAAGTGTTCATTGTGCTGCTTGTTCTACCATTTGATGATCTTTGTGCTGCGATGCTTTTGGGGAAACTCGGCACTGGTTATTCTCTTCTGCTCACAGGATGTCTTGTTTTTCACACCATTTTGTGTAAACTCTGGTGTGTGCGCGTATAAGTAAGTGAAATTCTCAGGAGATCAGTAGTTTCTGAACTACTCTAACCAGCCATTCAGGTACAAATAATGCGAAGTTAATAATTTATCACTGTTACAGAAGCTATAAGTAGGCTTTTGAAATGTTTGTTGTAAAACAAACAAAAACAAAAAAGGCTCATGTTGCAGAGCAGTGACACCCAAGACTACTTTTCATTTCTGTTAAACATTTAACAGAAAGCTCCATACATCAGTTGACGTTTTAATCCATTTATTATTAGATTTGGATTACGTTATTTCATCCATCATACAAGTCCCAGTGAATGAGTTGTTACTATAGAAAGTAAGCATTAGCACATTCGTTTAAACTATGGCTGGATTCAAATACGCATTCTTCAACACCTAGTTTGCAGAATGTAGTATGTAAGGTGTCCTAATGCTCAGTAGGCATTTAATAGTAGTCGAACAGTACCTGGGTGATCAGCTACATCTGTAGTATGCAAGCGTGCTACATTACGCTCTGCCATAATTCAGCTGGAGCCTCCAAATAACCAAAGAATTTCCCCTGGAAAAATAGAAAGATGGCTATCCAAAGCGAAGCCAGTTGTTGCAATAGTGTACAAATGTATCAGGAATTGTTTAAACATTTCTGCTGTTGCAAAGTAATTTTCATTTCCTTTTATTTTGCGGAATACGTGCTAGGCATGTATTGACTCACTAATTATGATTCAAATTGAGTCACGATATTGGGTTCACAATTTGATTTTCCCATGATATTTTTGACAAGTATTTAAAAATTGCAACTTTTTTTTTTTATTTGTTAAATATTCCTTTTGTTAAATTTTTTTCTTTATAACAAACAATAATTCACACGTTTGTAAAGATTGGAGTAAAATATAATAGCCCATTAACTGAAATATTCTTTTTATTGAAATGACACAGGCTTTTTCTTAGTAAAAATTTATGAACGTTTGTGAAGGCTATAAACAAGCTACCTTTTTTTTTTCCCCCTCTTCATTAGCTTTTTTGCAGTCTATAAAAAGAACTCATTTCTTGTTAAATCTATTTGTCCTGGCTATTAGAGCTGTATTACTTCTGCCTAGGATGAAGTCGTGCGAATTCTATTTTATGTTGTGCCCTCTACTGTCTAAAAAATCCAATTACAGCTATGAAATTCTAAGAAATTACACAACCTGATGATCGTGATTTGAATTGTTGTAAATTTGACTCGCAGATGTCTGAATTGTGTCCTCAGTGTACTCTCGCATGCTCGTGGAATATATTACAGGTATGGTTGGGTAGTAGGTACTTAATCGTTGTTAGGCTGTATCAGAATTCTCTGTATGTACTATCATTTGAATTCCAGCTATCATTCCTATCATCAGGGATGAGCTGTTGTCGAACGTTAGCAAACCCCTTCTGACCAGTCATGTATGAGAATTCAGCAACACTGTGGTATGTGTATCCAAGTTAAAGATCTTCATCAAAGGAATGCTGTGGTGTTTCTCTATTTTTAGAAATGCAAGCAGATTGCAGAAGGTAAAGAGGAGATGGGTTTCTGATGTTGAAGATTATGGAAAACTGGTAAGTTGTCTCGTTTCGAAGATGGCTGTTTTGCCTGAATTATTACAAATTCAGTGACCAGGTGTTTTATTTCTCTCTAAGCCAAGACTGCTTATTTGCTAGTCAACTTGCTTGCAAATCAGATCAATTTGGGGCAAACATGGGAGTTCAAAATTTAAGCTCTGTAGTATTGATTTAATTTTTAGTTACAAACTACACTATCAAACGAGATTTGTATTTCAAGAATACTGCTTAATCATCTGTTTTATCAGCTAGATTCAACAGATTTTCAGGTACTTGGTCCTCAAGATTAACGGATCTTATTTCCTATCTTAATAGACTACAGTGGCTGCAAATTTAGTGTTTTCCCACATGGCCATTTAGCTACAGTTTCTATAATATTTTTATGCACTAATACATCATTTCTTATTTTGATCAGTAAACTGTCACCAGAAGTTTGCTTACGCATTGGGTTTTCATTACGGTCAAATTTAGTCAGCATTTTTCTGTCTGAATTGTAATTTTGTTTCAACCCAATTGTAATGTGATCAGCCCTGTGAAATTGTATATTAGTGCCTTGGGTTAATAGCTTGAACTTACTCCTCACGTTCTATTTATTTTGCAGTAAATGACTGATTCATGGTTAATGGAAACGTACTTGATGGTAACCCATCAAGTTGTATGAGAAGACGAAACGAAGACGCCACTGGATTTTAAACTGTAAATCTCGGAAATAGTCCCGATTCCCTTGGATGGTTCAACAATCTAATTTTCTGATGACACCACTCTAGGTGGCAGTTATTGTTTTTGCAGGACTTGATCTGCAAGATAAGATTTTGTGTGTCTTCAGGAAAATTAAGGGCCGCCTTGTATTTCAAAGCAAACACTGCTTGGTCAGATTCACAGTGAAGTATTGTTTGAATTTCAGTGTAGTGTCTCTCGACACTTGAAAGAATCAACTTTTTTTCAAGCTGCACTCTTGTGGATTTTTTTGATCAACAGTGTGAATTTTAGACCACCGAGCTCCATGACTCGCATCAACCTGTAAATCCCATATAAAATGTAAATCTCATATATAAAGTACTTTTTGTGATCAGAATTCCATTATTTGTTCTTAACTCTTTTTGTGAAGATTTTTTTTTAAGAAACTAAAATTTGAGGATAAATGGTCACTAAATGCTATGCTTCATAGATGACATTTTACTTGTGCAGCTTTGCAGTTGTATGTGATCTGACCCAGAACTGGGAAATTACAAAAAGGGGCACACTGTAGTGGATTTTGGAGCCGGATAGGTGTACAGTACCATTTTTATTTTATTTGAATTGATTGGAAATGTATATGGCCAGTAGGGGTTTGTGATGGGGTGCTTTGTTTGTGCTATTCAAGATTCTCAGAATGGTCAGATCAAAATATAAGAATGCATAAGATGTACTTGGAAGAACTGCGCTTGTTGAGACACCAGTACTTTATGATATATATTCAGTGTCTTGTCGAGGTGTTCATGTTTATTTTGGTGCATTACTTTTTGGCGGGAGGGGGAGATGGTATAGTTGCAGTATGTTGTGGAGAAACATCCCCAATTAGCTTAAGGCTACTCATTAGGAAATAGTTTTGTTAGTTGAAACAACCTTTTTTTTTTTTTTTTTTAACCTGTTAATGAAATTGCACACCCCCTTCAAGCTTCTGATTTGCCCTAGTTATAATGGTATACGTAAAACTGATACACACACTTCGTCTACTCTTAACAAGTTTTGATTTTGAACTAGAAGGTCTGAAGCATTTGAATCTTCGTTTCTCATAATGAAATCACTCCATATAATTACATGTGCCACTCATCAGTGTGGAATAAGTACTGCTTTTTGCCAGTTTCATCACTTCCCCAAATGCTAGCACAAATCTCATGCTTTTGATCAGACCCATGGATAGTACTGGTGGATTAATGGTTATGGTTAGAAAACATGACAATAAATGGCATCTAGAGTAGCAGACTACCCAAATTGGTGACACTTTTTTTTTTTTAAATTTACATTTTTTTACACCCCATTCTTAGGCCACTCTGTAATAGGAATGTAATACACTTGAGATTGTTGAAAATGAGTGGTACTCAATCTATGAGACAGTGTGTATTATTGTACCTTTCGTGTAAGTACCATGTTCCTATCATAGGTGTCGTATCCACAATTTTGATTACACAGTATGGTTTGGATTTTCCTCTGCTGTAAGACAAGCCTGCTTTGTACATAATGCACCATATGATTATTAAAATACATGCCCATGACCACTGATTATTTTTCCCCCTCTTTTTGTTGACACTTGGTATTTTATTCAGTTCCCTATTTTAAGTATTCATTAACAAAAAGGTCACGTTTCATGCAAAGCTAGAGCACTTCAGTAATTTGTGGTAAATTCTTTTGAATCTTGTGACTGTGGTTCCTCTGGCCCTTTGAAAATGTATCCCACCTGCAGCGTGTAAGTGTTGGTCAATTAAGATCCAAGTTTTCTCCACACAGTGATGTGTACACCTGATGTGATGCCAGTGCCAGAACCACACTTCTACTGCTGCAGCTCCTATCATGCTTATACTGAATGTCCTTAAAATACACTTAGTAAAACAGTACTATGTAGTATAGTTGTGGAAGAGCAATGGTAGACACTCACTGTCCATTTTATTAGTAACGCCTGTACATTTATGCAGTTATCAAAACGGCACAATGCAAAAAAAAAGGCATTCACATGAAACATTAGAATGAAGGAAAAAGTGTAACTTTGGCATGGATGTTGGTACCAGAAGGGCTGGTTTGAGTATTTCAGAAACTGCTGAGCTGGGATTTTCTCACACAAGTCTCTTGAGTTGACATAGAGACAGGTCTGTGGGTGGAAACACCTTGTTCATAAAACAGGTTAAGATTGGTTCAAGCTGCCAGGAAGGCTATAGTAACTTGTATAATCAGAGCAGAAAAGCATCTCTACATGCCCAAAACATTTAACGTTGAACAGAAATCTGAGACCATCATAGGCACAGACTCACCCAAACTGGAAATTGATGATGGGGGGGGGGACAGACAAAATCACCTGGTCTTTTTCTAATCTTCAGCTGTCCAGTTAAGGTGACTCTGTGCCCATGAGAGCCTTGGTTTCCTGTCTTGAACCCAATATGTGCTCAGAGCTGTGTGAAGCAGGAATGGGTGATGCCCCTGATTTTTTCAGTCCGATACCAAGTAATACTAAAACTAGTGTGCTGATTCTTTAAAAAGTCTTATGTACGCAAAAAAATCTGTGACTTCTGTAGTGAAAACTGGTAAATGTAGATATCAAAAGTTGGATTTGAAAGCTTTGACACACATGGAAAAACTGACAATCTCTCGTTTTATTTTAAGAATATTTACATATTTACACTAGCAAGTCACTTGTGTAATTTAATTTGAAATGTCATTAATCCAATCAGCCCCAAAATGTACTATCCACCATGAGATGACATGTTTGTGATCAAATGACAGCTGATAGAATAATTCACTGTAGATAATCCCTGAAGGTATTAACAACCTAAGGTTTTTACCTTTAAAACAGTAGCATCTAATAAAATAATCTGTTTTGAAAATCCTGAGCGCTGCATATTCGTTTTTCACAAAATGGATAATATATGTTTTTCTTTTTTTGAAAATGTGTCCAATCTAGTATATACATGCACTGATTATGGCAATAATTCAACTGAGTGTTTATATGCACACCAATATCATGATTAGAATAATAAAAAAAAAAACCTCACTAGACTGATACAGGATCAATGAAGGAGGAGGGTTTTTTCCCCTCCCATAAAAGACCTAGTGCCTATTACATAGACATATACAGACAAAATATAAAATACCTATACATATTGAATCAAGCTGTTACCATCTTGGTGTGTTAATCAGTTTTTGCTTACTGCTATTATTTAGATACAGATTGAAGACACCTGATGAATATCTTAACGTGACCTTGGTCAGCTAAACTCTGCATACAGTGCAGTATGCTGCACCTCAAGAAATAACCAGCATTTCCTGCTTATTTGTCAAATGGTTAATTTAACCAACTATTATCGTTGGATAATGCCTGCCCCTCTGAAAAGCTCCTTTCTGTCAGAGAACTAACTGCATATTAGAGTCGTCCTTAAACTGGCATGACCACATAGACTATGGAGCAGGTTAGGATTAGTGGCACAGTTTAGGAAATATCTTGGAGTTGATGCATGTAAACAGCTCTATGGCACCCTTGTTCAGCCACTTTTTGAGTACTGTAATGTCATCTGGTCAAACGCCCCTCAAAACCAGTCTGGAGCAACTTATTAAGCTCCAAAAGAGAGGCACTCGTTTTATCTTACAGAAGAAAATACATAATGAACAATCAGCAGAACTGTTTAAACAGCTTGGTTGGGTAGATCATTGGTCCTTCCACAAATGTAGTGCTGCATATAAGTGCCTCCATGGCCTGTTTCCATCATATCTCTCAAGTATTGTAAAGAAAATTCATCAGCACATAACTATAACACCAAAGGAAGAGACATTCATACTGCTAAACTTGCATCCAACTCAGCTATGCTGTTTAACAGTCTTCACCCTGAGGTTAGATCTGTTCATAGTGTTGAGTTTAAATTGATATACTGGAGACATTATTCGTGAATGTATCGTTGAGACATTGCCAATGAAGATTATTAGTATTTATAATTAACATGTAATAAATGACATTGTAATTTATTTACATTATTTTTTGTCATGCGTTATTTTTGCACAGCATCTTTGGAAACCAGTGTCAACAGATTTCTGTGGATAAAAGTTATTAGTATTCGTATGGGGCTGAGTAAAATTAAGAATCAATTTGATCCTTAATTTTACAAGGAACCATACGATTACTTGTTTATAATATATAGGGCCAAATTCATACTTCGGAAGCCATTCAAGTTCACAGCATTTGTCATTCACGTTTTCTGAACCAATCTTGCATGTTTGAATCAGTTTCTAAAGCATTCCTTGTTTTCGCAAGTCTCTTGCTCTTCCCTCGAGGACTTTTCGTGATTCTTGAAAAGTAACATCTTTCAGGATTGATCCCGGATATTTCTTTTGTCTCAGATGCCGATCCGATGCTGCCTGCATGACTTTAAGAGAGTCTGGTTCGTAGTTTTCCCCATTTTCTTTCCTCACTTCTGCATAAAACTGCGATAGCACCTTGTCTAACTCTCAGCATTCATATGCCACTAGAGAGTCGTTTATTTGTCTTTCTGCGGCCCATTTCTTAAACACGAAAAGCCAAAAATTTGTATTTTTTTGGTATTTTCATTTTCGCTTGCAGCTGCCAATTGGTTTATCATTTCTTCGTCAAATATAGCAAAACGCGGCATTGCAGAGTCGGCCATTTTGTTGACAAAATTTGCTAATTTTTGTAACCGTAACCAAGCAACGAACTAGCCAATAGCATCAGAAATACAGCCCTGTGTTAAGGGAAAAAAAAAGCCCTCCTTGATTGACCAATCAGAATTGAGTAATTTGGCCCCGCGTCACTCGGTCACGTGTGGGTATTTCTCTTCTGTTGTAACTCATGCTCGTGTGGCAGTTTTTCATGTACTTCAAAGAGGTGTCGAAGGTATTCACATTCATTACTCAGAAGCATAGATACTAAGATTTTAAAAGACTAATGTAGAATTTGAAGTATCAACTCAAGTACAAAAATACCGATTTCAAAATAACTTAAAGTATAAAAGTAACGCACGAAAAAAAAAAAAGTCATTATGGACAAAGGCTTAGGCTGCGCCACGGGGGCCTATGGTGCCCTATCCCCCAAAAAATATTTTTCTAAAGGTCATAATGACTGTTATATTAAAATGTTAATGTTGAAAACTTTGGGATGCAGTAGGCTACCCGTTTCAGCTGCATATATACCCAGTAATTAACGCATTTTAGTACAATATCATAGAACCATGTGTGCGTACTACTGAACATTAACATGCGTTTCATGGAGCAGAGATATGACGACAATTTGCCTATAAGTATTGTTATGGTGCAAAGAGTCAAACTTATGAGGCATGTTAAATCAATAACTTTTATTGGAAAGTAAATGTACATCCAAGCTGAGCTGCCGGAATCTGAGGGCAACAGATGCGAGAAAACTTGATAGGAAAACTGGTGTACCCAGGGCAGGCTTAATAACCATTACCCTTGTATAGCTATCTATATACAGCAGACATTAGTGCTGTCAAAATACTATTTCATAAGCTTTATGGCACTGTCACAATACCTTACCGACTTTCTACATGCCGCATTTTGCTTCATTGTTATTTACAGAAGTGAAATGGCTCCAAACAGTGACTGATTCCCAGGCAGAATCTGTTTCTCAGTAGGCCTCGTTACTGCCTCTCTATCGGCTGAGCTGTAGGGAGTGGAGTGACAAGATGGGAAAAAAAAGTTCCTATCCTAAAGCGAACCAACAATAAATAAAAATGAATAAAACAAAGTCACTACTGAAAAACAGTACCTGATATCGATTTTATTATTATTATTTAAATATAAGGCTCGAGTCTTAGAACTGAAGTATCAGGCCAACTCCGCCATATTTGTTGACAAGATCTCGCGAGGGTATCGTTCTTATATAAAGAGAGCGCGTGAGAAAATCATTAAATTGCTTCAAATCGCCAAAATACCCCCCCCCCCCCCCCCCAAGTTTGTTTGTTTATTTTTTATGTTAATACCTAACTAACCGTAACCCACACGCGCATGTGCAAAGTAGCTTCCGGTGTTACTGTTGCTGAAGTGCAAACTACCCGAAGTCTCGAACTTCCAAAAGCCTCAGCTCTCTACTTTATAACAATTTTCGCTGCGTAAATGGGTTATAAATAAGTGCGTTTACAGCCTGGTTAGGGACCCTAAAACGCGAACAGAAGTAGCTCTTTTTTTTCCCCCTCAAAGGTTTTAGATATTTTTTACGAATTAAATATTAGAATATTTCCTAGGCTTTAATTTTGAAATCTGCCCTCCGGTAGTAATGACTTAACCTGTTGTTCGGTAAACGACCGTTTGTTTTATCTAAAACACTTTTGATACACATTCAAATAAAAAATATTACGCAGCCTTGCACAATATCTGTTTTTCCAAACGTTGGAAGTGTGCTAAAAGTTACCGGTTTGGTAGCTGTATAACGAACAAGCCGAGGTGGCTATAAAGCTCACTAGCTGAGATAAAGTGTACCGTTACTGGGAGACTGGTGCTAATCATGCAGCAGGCGGACATGGCGGAGGAAGAGGAGCTGGTCAATGTGCACTTCACTGCTCTTCCTGATTCTCTCATTGCGTATAAAGTGGATGAAGATGTGTTCCGACACGGACAGCTCCGAGTGAGTACTTCATTTACTGACGCCTTTAGACTCTGCTAGCTGTATTTGTGCTAAGGTCGTTTGTTAGCTGAAAGATGAATGAGAAGAGAAGAACCTGGGCTGTATCTCATAATGAATTTTAAACAGATGTCTGTTTGAAATAATAAAAAATACATCTAAATTTAGCCAGTCTCTTTGTTTGTGTTTGCCTCGATAGAGCAAGCAACTCACGATTGTACTGACTGCAGATCCCCCATTGTTATTTAAAATATTACCGACCAACATATCTCTCTTTGTCTCTCAAATCAAGTCAAGTGGGGATTTCTTGTCATTCCTCTATAATTTGGATACACTGGAACAAAATGTCGTTTCTCCAGGACCAGGGTGCAGCACATACTGTATAATTATGGAAAGCTGTTTCTGCCCCCATGTTAATGAAAAGGTTTCTCATTATGACTTCTCATAATAATGAGAGAATTTTGCATGAATAATTATGACGTTCTGTCTCATAATAATGACTTGCTACAACCCCAAATCCAAAAACAATGTTGGAACGCTGTGTATAACAAATAAAAACAGAATGTGGTGATTTGCAAATCAGAGAATCCCTATATTTTACTGTAAATAGTACAAAGACAACATATCAAATGTTGAAACTGACACATATATGAGTCAGATCATGGAATCTTGGGACACATGTCTGCCCAGGGGCATTTTGAGTTATTGACAGATTCAGAAAGTACAGTTTCTAAGCTTTCCAATGATGCCTTCCATGTGGAGATCTGACAATATGTAAACAAACATGGCTGCCAGGTTTGCTTCATTAAATAGGGAAGATTTTGAAATAGAAAGATGCATTGAACACCCAAAAGGAATGTGTAAATAATAATAATAATAATAATAAATGGCTTTTTTATGGTATATTACATTCAGCTAGCATGATACTGAACTCGTCTTCGACTTGTTCAATATCGTGCTAGCTGAATGGACTATATCTGATATACCACTCTGCGTCAACCAATATTATTTAAATATTTCACTCTGATGACATCACTCCTAGTGTTTTCCCACTAACTGGATGCGCATTGTCAAAATTAAAATTCTTTTGATTAACTTGCAGGTTTTTTTGGTCCATATAATATAAAGAACATTACACGGTTGCGCAAAGATATGAAGTTTATCATCTCATGTTAAAGTATTTTCACTCGTGATATCACGAGTAAGCCAATGAGTGAAAATATTTTTCAATACAAGATGATAAACTTCATATCTTTGCACAACTGTGTAATATCCTCTCTCTCATTATTTATATATGTATAACAACTTTTTTTGAAGTGTTGCTGGCATCAAATTCAAAATGAGCGCATATGCATTGCCACAGTCACTCGCTAGCGCAGAACTTTACATCGCTGATGTGTGACATGTCTTGACAGCCATGCAGTATTGTAAACCATATTCAATGCTCATTCTCCACTGGGTAGAGTGACATAATACACGTAGGATAGCAATATGCTAACAATATTGCGTGCTATCAAACCAAATGAATGAAACCTGCTAGAAGGGAATAGAACACCATGTTTTTATTCCATCAAAAAAGTGTCCTGTATGTATAATAATGGAAAATATGTCACTGAGATCTGTGATGTATTTTGTATGAAAATTGCAAGTTTTTCAACACAAAGATAAACTTTATATCTTCAAGCCAATGTGTGATTTTTTTTTTCTTATATAGACACATTCACAAACAAAGTACCCAGATTTATCAAAACATGAGTGATGTATAGAGTTTTATGTCACTGTTTTGGTTCTCCATGTCCTGGATGTAGCGTGCATGAAAAATACGAGTGGTGTGTTTCTCAGTAAAACACTTATCCATAAATACATAATGTATATTAAAAACGTTTTTAATTTCAGTTCACTTTTTTCATACAGCTGGAATTTATTACATTCATAAAAAACATTTGGTATTGACGTTTAATAAAGCACATTTCTTGCTTAGATACAGTGGGGCAAAAAAGTATTTAGTCAGTCACCAATTGTGCAAGTTCTCCCACTTAAAAAGATGAGAGGCCTGTAATTTTCATCATAGGTACACTTCAACTATGAGAGACAGAATGAGAAATCCAGAAAATCACATTGTCTGATTTTTAAAGAATTTATTTGCAAATTATGGTGGAAAATAAGTATTTGGTCAATAAAAAAAGTTCATCTCAATACTTTGTTATATACCCTTTGTTGGCAATGACAGAGGTCAAATGTTTTCTGTAAGTCTTCACAAGGTTTTCACACACTGTTGCTGGTATTTTGGCCCATTCCTCCATGCAGATCTCCTCTAGAGCAGTGATGTTTTGGGGCTGTCGCTGGGCAACACGGACTTTCAACTCCCTCCAAAGATTTTCTATGGGGTTGAGATCTGGAGACTGGCTTGGACACTCCAGGACCTTGAAATGCTTCTTACGAAGCCACGCCTTCGTTGCCCGGGCGGTGTGTTTGGGATCAGTGTCATGCTGAAAGACCCAGCCATGTTTCATCTTCAATGCCCTTGCTGATGGAAGGAGGTTTTCACTCAAAATCTCATGATACATGGCCCCATTCATTCTTTCCTTTACACGGATCAGTCGTCCTGGTCCCTTTGCAGAAAAACAGCCCCAAAGCATGATGTTTCCACCCCCATGCTTCACAGTAGGTATGGTGTTCTTTGGATGCAACTCAGCATTCTTTCTCCTCCAAACATGACAATTTTAATTTTTACCAAAAAGTTCTATTTTGGGGCGGCACGGTGGTGTAGTGGTTAGCGCTGTCGCCTCACAGCAAGAAGGTCCTGGGTTCGAGCCCCGGGGCCGGCGAGGGCCTTTCTGTGTGGAGTTTGCATGTTCTCCCCGTGTCCGCGTGGGTTTCCTCCGGGTGCTCTGGTTTCCCCCACAGTCCAAAGACATGCAGGTTAGGTTAACTGGTGACTCTAAATTGACCGTAGGTGTGAATGTGAGTGTGAATGGTTGTCTGTGTCTATGTGTCAGCCCTGTGATGACCTGGCGACTTGTCCAGGGTGTACCCCGTCTTTCGCCCGTAGTCAGCTGGGATAGGCTCCAGCTTGCCTGCGACCCTGTAGAAGGATAAAGCGGCTAGAGATAATGAGATGAGATGAGTTCTATTTTGGTTTCATCTGACCATATGACATTCTCCCAGTCCTCTTCTGGATCATCCAAATGCTCTCTAGCAAACTTCAGACGGGCCTGGACATGTACTGGCTTAAGCAGGGGGACATGTCTGGCACTGCAGGATTTGAGTCCCTGGCGGCGTAGTGTGTTACTGATGGTAGCCTTTGTTACTTTGGTCCCAGCTCTCTGCAGGTCATTCACTAGGTCCCCCCGTGCGGTTCTGGGATTTTTGCTCACCGTTCTTGTGATCATTTTGACCCCACGGGGTGAGATCTTGCATGGAGCCCCAGATCGAGGGAGATTATCAGTGATCTTGTATGTCTTCCATTTTCTAATAATTGTTCCCACAGTTGATTTCTTCACACCAAGCTGCTTACCTATTGCAGATTCAGTCTTCCCAGCCTGGTGCAGGTCTACAATTTTGTTTCTGGTGTCCTTTGACAGCTCTTTGGTCTTGGCCATAGTGGAGTTTGGAGTGTGACTGTTTGAGGTTGTGGACAGGTGTCTTTTATACTGATAACGAGTTCAAACAGGTGCCATTAATACAGGTAACGAGTGGAGGACAGAGGAGCCTCTTAAAGAAGTTGTTACAGGTCTGTGAGAGCCAGAAATCTTGCTTGTTTGTAGGTGACCAAATACTTATTTTACCGAGGAATTTACCAATTAATTCATTAAAAATCCTACAATGTGATTTCCTGGATTCTTTCCCCCCCATTCTGTCTCTCATAGTTGAAGTGTACCTATGATGAAAATTACAGGCCTCTCTCATCTTTTTAAGTTGGAGAACTTGCACAATTGGTGGCTGACTAAATACTTTTTTGCCCCACTGTATGTCTAAAAATAAAGTTAAAAACTGTTTGAAGGGATACACATTGTCATACTATCTACACTATAAACAGCTGATTCCATCCCATTTTCATATTGTAATTGATAAACATGGTACATCAAGGGTGCCTATATAACTTTTTTTTTTCATTTAGTCTGATTATACATTACTGACTAAACTACAGGGTGTTTCAAAAATATGATATTATTTGAGATGTAAATATCCCAGAAACTACATAGTCTAGGCAAATGAATCTGAACAGGCTTAATGTTAAGCAGTATAAGATTTATTCGTCAAAATTTGAATGTGAAATTCAAAGGTATGTGCATTCCATGAATGATTTCACAGATTTTCAATATGCACGTCTCCTGAGACATGGCACACGTCAAGTCAGTAGTCCAGCTCCTGCCAAACATGCTGCAGTACGTCTTTTGGTATGGTGCATTTTTAGAGAATTCTCTAAATTCGCAGTCTTGTTCGACTGTGTTCGAGTGTACTCTAATACACAAAACGCCTTTTCTTTTCCAGTGACTGGCATTTCTCTACCTAAAAAGATAAAGCTTAAAACATTAAACAAAATTTTGACCTGTTTCCACACATGCTGTTAAAATTTGAGGTCAATTGAACGAGAATTGGCAAAGTTATTAGATATAACATTTTTTGAAACACCCTGTATATCAGCTGCCAAAGTACTAAAGAAACTAGTAATGACATATCAGGACATACTTTTACCATTTTTATCTATTTATTTGTTTTAATCAAACACTTGCCATTCAAATTCAAAGGTTTGTTTGAAACCAGAAAGGGGCAGTAACCACATTCCAACATGTAGGTCAAGTCATTTCTTGGCCCATATTTTGTGGAATTTTTTTTTCTCTGTAATGGAGGGAATTTATATTGTAGCAAAGTAAAATACCTTAAACATACCCAAGTGACCTTGGTTCTTAAAAAAAAAAGAACTTTGTTACAGTAATGAGAGTAATTATAATTAGTTACTTCCATCCCTGCAATTCACACAGATGTAGAGATCAGACATATCCATTCAATATACTGCATTCATTCACATGCAGTAATATGTTTTTGCGGTTAGCTCTGTGACAGAAAGGTTTTGCTCAATGTGCCATACATCAAAAATGGAAGAAAAAATCTTGATAAAAGTTTGTGTCCAGGTTGCAAACGCGATGCTCAAACACACAGTCATGTTTGTTTCCAGGTGGGACAGAATAACCAGCTTGGGGGAAACAAGAATTGTGTTTGAGTGGAAAACGGGAAAATGGACATCATATAGTATTCAGATTTCTTAAATGTGTTTAAACCATTAATATGGTTACATGCGCTACTATGCTGAAAGCTGCCATTATGTTTTTATCTTTACACCATGCAGTCCCTCGAGACACTGTTGTAATTTCAATAACTTCATCAACACTGACCCAGTTAATGTCTAAAAGGAAAACAGTGTGATGTACACAAATTCTGGTGCATTTTAAGTCATCTAATTAGTGGTGTCAAGTCCATTTTTGAACGCAGTCATTGGCATCATTACTTGCATGTGTTTTCTAAATGAGTGCCTTTCTACATATTTGAAAAAGAAAGCCTAATGTTCCTGATCCTGTAAGCTATTTAACAGTGTTATATGATACAACACTGTCTTCATTAAAATGTCTCTCATTCTCATTATCTCTAGCCGCTTTATCCTGTTCTACAGGGTCGCAGGCAAGCTGGAGCCTATCCCAGCTGACTACGGGCGAGAGGTGGGGTACACCCTGGACAAGTCGCCAGGTCATCACAGGGCTGACACATAGACACAGACAACCATTCACACTCACATTCACACCTACGGTCAATTTAGAGTCACCAGTTAACCTAACCTGCATGTCTTTGGACTGTGGGGGAAACCGGAGCACCCGGAGGAAACCCACGCGGACACGGGGAGAACATGCAAACTCCACACAGAAAGGCCCTCGCCGGCCACGGGGCTCGAACCCGGACCTTCTTGCTGTGAGGCGACAGCGCTAACCACTACACCACCGTGCCGCCCCTCATTAAAATGTATTTGTTTAATATTTTAAAGTTAATATTTACTAATAATTAACTTTTTAAATAATAAATCTGATGTCTTTCAGACACTGCAGTGCAAAAATGATATCTTAGCAAGTGAAAATATCTTGAAAATAGTTGTAACCATCTAGCATTTCCTATTAGAAGACACCAATTCTGAGTTTATTAAACCTAGTTCTAGATTGCAACCAACTTATTCTAAGATGTCTTATCAAGTAAAAATGTGTCCACACAGCAAGATAATTTCACTAGCATTATAAATAATTTTCTCCTCATATTCAGTTTTTTTTGCAGTGTGATTATAATAAATTCTGTCTGATTGTGTGCTTTAAGGTGTTTTGTAATAAGACTGCTTTCATGGTTAAATAGAAAGAATTTTCATTATTTGTTCTAGCCGTTGACTGATTTTCATATCAGGACCTCCTCAAGATAAAAATTTTGAAACGTGTTGAGTTGTAAGGGTCAGGCTCCAGCTGGACTCAGACAGCTGATAGTTGTGTGATGGAAGATTCCACTGGGTTTAGTGTCTCTGGAAAGTCTGGAAATGCACCATTGGACTGATATGTTTCCTTAAAGCTCATAAACAGTTTAGTCAGTGGAAAGTGCAAGTTGTTCTGTTCTGAATCAGCAAAGTCCTCAAAAGGACATTGGGAAAGAGACCAGAGGGATCATAGAGAAGCTTGACGAAAGCTTTGTGTTCGAGTCCAACAATTTAACATTGCCTTCACTTTGTGACTTGTTGATGGACTTAATGTGGCCTAGCCTGCCTACTTCGTGACCAGACATTACCCAAAGCCTTATTATTGTTTAAGCTGCCATTATTTAGTAGCCTACTTGCATGTCAGGTTTTTCTGAAAAGTATGCTGACAGTTGTATTCCTATGTTGTTAAAAAAGGACATCAATACATAATCGCATAGAAAATAAATTAGATGTTTTGAAAGACATTTTCTTTTAGTTTACTGCATGATCTGTCATTTGGTTAAAATGCCCAAAGCCTCTGTTTGGAGAAAAATCTACATCAGTTCAAGGTTTTTAAAGCTGCTGTAAATGAGCGGTTTGAGTTGACAGGAATATGTGGTCATTTGTTAAATAGCCACCCTTGTTGGAAGTTTCCTAACCCTGTCCCAGAGCACCTACATTCTTTCCCTTTGTTTTATGTTGGTTTCATATTTCTACCTTTCCATTGCACAAGTGGTCTGGCTTCACTTGAATCCTGGTCTTGTTCAACACACACACAAATGAGTGTTTAGATATAGTTGCACTCATCTCAGTGACTGTGACATAATGGGTTGACCATTTCACCTGAGAGACTTTGGGTTGGAGAAAAGAAAGGACTGTATTTGTTTGGCTTGCCAGCTCCGGAGAGAAAAACGTCATGTGGTGTAAAAATAAATCTGACGTCTTTGTGCTGAATGCCACTTAAAATGATGGACTGACTGCTCCGCAATAAAGTGACAAATCCGCTGGCTCTAGAGTCGGAGAGAAAGGATAGGGGAGCAGATGGATGGATCAAAAATGGAGCATGAGAGAGAGAGATGAAAGGAATTAACATGCATGGAAAGTATGCTGCAGGGAGCTCTTGCTAACACAGCTGCCTTATTGCACAGCTCAGCTGATTTAGATTTTCCATCCTGCTCATGAAGGGCGGGTGTTCAGGATCGCTGGTGTGTATGATAGGTTACAGTTTTCCAGTTCTATATGCCCAACAGGAATGTGTCAAAATGGAGCAGAATGAGGTTGGTAAAACTGAGGTCAGGCTCTAGTCAGCAATGACACACATTTTCCAGCCCTTGTGCTCTTGTTTTGAATGGAGATGAGTCAGCACAGACAGCAAGGAAGGAGGACTGTAGTTTCACTCCCTTCCTGAAGGGGCTGGGTCTGTCTGTGTGCTGCTCTTACATAAAGAGCAGAGAACACGCGAGTGTACAGTCTGGCTGAGCCTGAAAGACATTTAATCAGTCTTTTCCAGAAGACTGTTTGGACAACACAGCTTCCTTCTGCTCTGTTAACAAGTCAGCGTGCCTCCATCGTATCTTTTTTTTGTTGTTGTTTTCTCTCTCTCTCTCTCTCTCTCTCTCTCTCTCTCTGCTGGTTTTGATGTGTTGCTCGTTTTAGCTGTGACTTATTTCCGGCATCAAGTTCTTCCTTCAACCACAGCCTTGACTTCAACAGACGGCTCAAAGAGGAAGCTAGAATAGAAAGAAGAGGCCACCTCGCCGGAAAATTGAAGACTAGAATTTAGTTCTGATCCAGATCTCATTCTACTATCACACTGGGGAAGGCAAAACGGACCCCTTTCAGATTTTTCACTTCTCAAGTCCGCTGCAGGATTCAGCGAGCATCCATCATGCACTTGAAAACCATGAAGTGCAACCGCTTCTGCCTTATCGCATCCCTAGAGGATCTGGATATGTTTAACAGACCTGAGGCCAGGGTACTGTATTTTAGTGTGTTTTATATCCAATGATCTTTTCTGTGCACCACAAAACACCTGAATGTGACTGTGGTCTAGTAAAAGTAGACTGATTATAAAATGTACCTGATTTGTTTATTCAAAGGTTCGAAATGTTTTTGATGGATTGTTATTGATATAAAGCTGTACTGCGAATTTTTGACTTTTTAACATCACTTGGCAAAAATGACAAGTGTGTGTATGAGAGAGAGATTACAGAAATGTATCCTTGGTTGTATATATGTACGTAAATTGTTCAGAAAAGTCACAGAAGCAATAATTAACCGGAAACATCTGAGAAAAAAAATTAAGTTGTGTAACTGTTAAACAGTAGAAGCAAACACACCATTCTGCTACAATACATGACAGAGGCTAGTCAAAAAAAATTAGTTTAAAAACCCAGTTTAACACGAGCTCAGTAGTCAGATTTCAGTGGCTTTGCTTGAGATAGGACAGACGGATACAATAGGGATGAGTAAGAATGGTTAGGTCAGGAATGTTGTCTTTAAAGGGACATCAGATGTGCCACTATGCTAACATGGAATTCAGTTATGCTGTGCTTTTCCAGGATGCGTTTGTTCGGTCACTACTGTGAGTTAATCAGTTAGTCCTGTTGTCAGACTAAAGAACAAGAAGAGATTGGGAAAATGGAAAATAATGGAAATAAGCAAGGTGGAATGACTAATGAGGAGCGATTCAGAGCTATGTGTCTGACGTGAGTGATGACCAAGTGCTCAAACGTGCACACATTTACACGCAATTGGTAAATAACTGTGCTTCAGGAAGTTGGCACAGAATGCAATCTTGTCACTGTTTTGCATGGGGCCTGATCCAGTTTTCCACCATCATTTGTCTGTGCTCCTGCATACCTCAGTGATTCTCCCTTGTTACCCTGGAAACCATGATCTTGTGGTGCATTCATAGAGCCTAGAGGCAGTCATTCACAGGCTTTGTATAGCATTAACATTTTGTGCGTCACTGAGGATTAATCTAGACAAAATGCAATACTTACAAAATGTCAATGTCATAGCCTGATTTAAAAAAAAAAAAACTGCCAAATGCAGTTACAGTTGGCTTGGCTATATTTTTTATATGCGTTTTCAGGTAACTGTACATTTATTTCAGTGTTTGATTTCTCCCTCAGGCTCGTTTCGAAGAGCTCTTCCGTGCCTTTGATGGTGAAGTTACTTTTCAGTTTTTCAAGAGCTTCAGACGAGTGAGAATTAACTTCAGTAATGCTCTGGCAGCTGCAGAGGCGAGATCAAGACTCCACAAGAGCGACTTCAACGGCTCAGAGCTCCGACTTTATTTTGCCCAGGTGTGTTACTGTTATTTATATTCCTTGTCTTGCCTTTCTGATTAGCAACACAAGTTTTAGTTCAGTGACCGACATTTTCCGAAAATCTTTCAGTATTTTTAATCGTTGCTCTCTCTCTGATCCCATCGTTCCCCCTTTAGTCAGTACATATAGGAAGTGCACGACTGGAGCCTCCTAAGCCAGAGAAGCAGTTCCTCCTCTCTCCACCTCCTTCTCCTCCTGTGGGATGGGAACAGGCTCAGGATGCCACACCTGTCATTAACTACGACCTTCTCTGTGCCATCGCCAGACTTGGCCCAGGTGGCTTCACGCATACAATGAAAAGATGCTGAGTGTTCATTCCTGAGCTTCACTCATTATCTCTCTTTTTATTAATCCCTCTAGGGGAGAAATACGAGCTGCACTCTGGAACCCCCACTACCCCCAGCGTGGTGGTGCATGTGTGCGAGAGTGATCAGGACAGCTCCGGTGCCGAGGACAATATGGACAGCTTCAGACAGCCGCGACCCAAAATCATCCAGACCCGGCGTCCAGAGTACAGCTCCTCTGTCACCCAGTGAGCATGAGGAGTATGTCCTTGTGCTTTTAAGTTTGTTTTTCTGTCTCGGGATTGTCAGGCATGCACATAGTCTGTCCCCATAGAGGAAGCGTTGAGTCCAAGATCAGGCTTGCAGAGAAAGGCACTACATCTGCACTGTCTTTCAGGGGAAAGTGAGTTTATTGCATGCATTTGTTGATAAAGTGGCTCATTTCAACACATCTAAAGGCCAAGGGGGTTTCATGAATAGTTTCCATTGATGTCTATGACTACAGAGAACAAAAACCCTCCTGTCGTGGCTTTATTTATCTCCTTTAATTTGAGAAGCATGTTTTAGGGCAGTGCAAGGTGCATTTTTGTAATGGAATTTGTCGTCATGGATTTGGTTTTCTCAATAGCCTCCTTTCTACACATGATGATTTCTTTACTGTTGGCATCAGTGGAAATGTGAGGTATTATTACAAAGCCTTTGTATGAATGTTTGGTTGATCTTAGACTTAACATTTGTGGTAATGGGTATTTTCGACTTTATATGTTGGTTGTAAGGAATGACAAAAGTAAAAATACAGATTTAATTTCAGTTTCCTTTCTCAAAAATCATCATGTTGAATTAATCACTTGTTTACTATTAATTTGACAAACCTTTTTGGTCAGTAGGAATGAAAGGTTTATTGGTACATCCTGACATCTCATCTCGATGATAATATTTGTATGGAAACACCTTGCCATGACTGAAATTTGCATTAATTTCCTTCGACCATAACACTGTAATACAGTCAGTTTTAATGAGGGATGACCTTTATGCCCTTTACTAGAATTTGCACAAGTTACATTTGTTACATGGTAAAAGTCGTTGTACTAATGTCTGCTTTATTCAGCCTATTCGTGTTTGACTGTGTATGTTTGTTTACCTCATTGTAATGTCTTAATGTCTGGTTGCTCAGAAATTTGAAAGAACCTGCTCGGTTTCCACAAAGTTGTTGACTCAGTAATGGCTTGGATGTATGTATTGTGATTTGTACCTTAACAACCAAAATAATAAATCAGGATTTTGACTTGTACAGTTGTGCTTCACGTGCTTTTACATTTTTTTTTTCATGATTCCACTTGTTTACCTTTATGATTCTGAGCACATGAACTGAAATGTGGTTTTAAAAAAATATATATTATACAGTTGCATGAAGAGATGAAGTTGATCTTCGAGTGGTGAATGTATATTTCATGAGTGAGCAAGGCAAATGAGTGAAAATAATTTTAATACAAGAAAAACTTCATATCTTTGTTCACCATGTAATGTTCTTTTATATTATATGGACACATCAAAAAAAAATGTGCAAGTTAATCAAAAGAATTTTAATTTTGAACTGGTTCGCCATTTTGACAACATGCGTCCACTCAGGAAAACACTGGGAGTGACCTCGTCAGAGTGAAATATTGGAAATTGTTATACATGCAGGCCACTTTTTCCATGGAATAAAAACAGGTATTCTAATCCCTTCTAGCGGGTTTATTGATGGCATGCAATACTATATCACTTATCCTCCATGTATTATGCCACTCTCTGCAACGGAGAATGAGCGTGCAATATGGTTATAATATTGCACGTTGTCAAGACAAAATGACCTCACACTTTGGTGCTCATGCGACGATCCAATGACAAAACTTTTCTGCTGTGCATGCACGTGATCATTTCTTTATCAGCCGGGAGAGAGAGAGAGGAGATGGGGTTAATTCAGTGCTCGGATTAAGCATTAAATAAATAAACTGAAACTAAAGACATGCTGAACACCCAAAAGGCTACCAAAACTTCACTGGATATTCTTCACACATATTTACAAGAGAAAAACATACCAACAGACATCGAAAAACTGGAAAAGAGACACATCGGAGATGTAAAACTTCCGTGCTAGCGAGTGACTGTGACAGTTTGTACAAAAACATGGCCACGACGCTTGCTTCATTAAAAGCGGAAGATTTAAAAAGAAAGAGGCGCTGGACACCTGAAAGGCTACCAAAACTTCAATGGATATTCTTCATGCATATTTACAAGAGAAAAACATACCAATGGACATCGAAAAACTGGAAAAGAGAGCAATAGCAGAAATATTGTCAAAGTTCTACTTGGAGGTGAGGAAACGTGATGGAGACTTTTACAAGAGGAGTTCACTCAGCAAAGCCCTTTTGTTTTGAACAAATGCAATGTAACAATTAACTCCTACCAAAAGTAACTTTGAACTCGAACTGTCAACCTGTATATAGCTTGTATATAAGTTGGGTTTTTGGACTTGTACCATTTTTATTGTTAGAACTTTGTACATGTACATTGGATTGACAGAACATTGAATTGCATTCGATCAGAATTAGCATTCAATATTGGTAAGTCACCCCCCTGTTCTTAACTTTTTGTAAAATCTATAATTATTCCATCGAATGTGTATGTATAATAATATTGGCTGGCTTTTCTTGTCATATATCAGATATATTCCATTCAGCTCGTCTTTGACTCGTTCAATATCATGCTAGCTGAATGGAATATATCTGATAGACCACTCAAAGCCAGCCAATATTATTTAAATATGTCGCTCAGATCCGCGATGCATTTCATATGAAAAATGTGAGTTTTTCAATACGAGAAGATAAACTTCATATCTTCAAGCCAGTGTGTGATTTTCTATTTATTATACAGACACATTCAAAAACAAAAAGTACCCAAATTTATCAAAACAATTTATTAATTTCCTCACGAGTGGCATATACAGATTTGTCACGATTTTGGTTCTGCATGTCCCAGAGGTAGCGTATATGAAAAATCTGAGTGGTGTATTTCCCAGTAAAACACCTGTCCCACACACACACACACGTGTATATATATATATATATATATATATATATATATATATATATATATATAAAGGAATGAATGGGCCCTCATACTGGTCTAATGCAGTAATGACGCACGTAGAGGACTTTTCAAGGTGAAGTGTGGATTACTCTAGAAATAGAATCCATGAGGCTCAAAAGACCTCACGTCATCACCAATGCCTACTTCAATGTGCAACATTGTTCCCTCTGCTGTAGAAATATTAATCCTCAAGGTCAAATGGATGTCTGTACACTGTTCAGTGACAGAATGTTCCTTCCCAAGTGCAGGACTAACAGACTTAAAAACTCCTTTGTCCCTCACGCCATCAGACTGTCCAACTCCTCTCTGGGGGGGAGGAGGGGTAACAGGAGGACAGAGGACGGGAAGGAGCAGTAGCCTAGCCTAGCCTGGCAAAAAGCAATACTGGACAATGTGCAATATAAATGTGCAATACCTCTCCTGCTGGACTTTTTTTTTCTTTCTTCTTTTCCCATATCTTATTCTTTTTTTATATTTGTCTCATCTCATCTCATTATCTCTAGCTGCTTTATCCTTCTACAGGGTCGCAGGCAAGCTGGAGCCTATCCCAGCTGACTACGGGCGAAAGGCGGGGTACACCCTGGACAAGTCGCCAGGTCATCACAGGGCTGACACATAGACACAGACAACCATTCACACTCACACCTACGGTCAATTTAGAGTCACCAGTTAACCTAACCTGCATGTCTTTGGACTGTGGGGGAAACCCACGCGGACACGGGGAGGACATGCAAACTCCACACAGAAAGGCCCTCACCGGCCCCGGAGCTCGAACCCAGGACCTTCTTGCTGTGAGGCGACAGCGCTAACCACTACACCACCGTACCGTCCTTTTATATTTGTATGTAAAAATTTAATTTATCTAGAAGTTTTTTCTCTATTTTCTATTCTCTGTTTATCCTGTAATGATGCTGCTGGAATTTTAATTTCCCTGAGGGAACCCGCCCAAAGGGATCAATAAAGTTCTATCTAATCTGATCTACTGTTTTCTGGAAGATCTCATTCAATAAGCACTGTCTGCTTTCTGATATTACTTTTTATTACATAGTCATAAAAAGAACCAAGGACAGGTTATTACTTGGTTACAGTATGTGTATCAAGCTACTATATTAGCTTCACCAATGTTATACTGGTTTTATATATAACATTTACTTATTAGAGGTCACTGAAGTCCTTTCATTACATGGGAAAACATTAGAGCGTATTTGGTTCAGAGTCTGCCCTCTTGAAGTGTATGTAGTCATGACGTGAAGATGTTGCCCTCACCAACCTTCACTTGTTTTAGACTTATTAAACCTGCTGATGACTTCAAGGAGAGGTGGGTGTGACTGTTTCATATATGTGGGTGGATCCATAACCTTCAAGAGTCTCCATGTGCATATAATTTATGAGATAAAACCAAGGACGTTACTATACACCACAGGTTGCGCTTCATTAATCTTTTTATAACTCAACCCACTGGAGATTTGAAGGTATGTCTTTTCAGTAGTTTTATGTGCCTTTTTTAATCAAGGCATTTAAAAATTGAAAAACTGAAATCTCATTTAATGCTTTTCCTGACATTGAATTGTAATTAAATAATAATTCATGATGCTGAAGAGCAATATTAACTCATCGTGGTTTTCTTTTTTTTTCAAACTAGTGAAGGCAAATATGCTAGCACAAAATCATTCAGATGTTCAATCTCTCCTGCTCTCCTTGCTTCAGCACTATCTTAATGAAACCTGGAACCTTCCAGCACCATCTCTCCTTCCTGCTGCTCACCAGCCAGCTGAGCCTTTCAGTGCAGTGGCAGTTAAAGCGCAGAGTCACGGGTTCATCTACATTTTACTGATGGTTGGGCTCTTCAGCTTTTTCACCTTTGGCATCATGTTCAGTTACATGCGCTCTAAAAAGCTGGAGAACTCTCAGGATCCATACCACCAGTATATAGCTAGAGACTGGGTGAGCGTGCTGGCTCCGTCTATAGCCATAGCTCAGGCTCTCAAAAAGGAGTCTGTGGTTATTGGAAACCCTGCAGCCCTGGAGCACCTGCCGGGATGAAGAGGCAAGAAACTGGAGCAGCGAGTGAGCGTGGATAAGTGATGATGATTGCTAGGTACAAACATTTAGCTTGATTGCAAAGTCAAGTTAGTCAAACGATTAAATTGTACATTTCTCAAAAATCACAATATTCTACGATATAACCCTTTCTATCTGACACAGAATGCTTACTTAAAAAGGACATAACATGATGTATTAGTTTAAATATGATTTTATTTACACGATGGTGATTTGTCAGTCATGCATGAGAACTGAGCCATGTTTAATGCATTTTCTCTTTTAAAATAGTTCCTCAAATTTCTCTATAAGCAGATAATAATAAATGGCAAACCATTGTAAAAAGACTTGTGTATCCTTTTGAAATACAGCATTTTTCAGACATAATTTCATCTGAGCAGACTCTGCATCCACATCATAAGTCCTTGCCTTGAGTTCTGCTGAGAGGTGGCTGCATTCTCTCTCTCCTCCGTGAGCTTCCTCTCTTTCTCCAGCTCCTTCTCCTTTCTATCTTGTTGATCAGCTTTCAGTACTTTCTCCATCTCTCTGTTCATATTAAAATGAACCATCTGCCAACTCATCAGCGGCACAATCAAGTTGAAATCGTCCACTTTCTTGTTGAGCTTGGTCAGTTCTTCGGAGAAAATGGCACAGTGTTCTTTCCACTGCATCTGCTCCGAGTGTTTCATTGGGTTTCCTAGTCTACCCCGAACTTCCTGAAGTCTCTTGCGCATCTTCTCAATTGTCTCTCTAATCTCTTTCTGGGCCACTATCCACTCAGGTTGGTAGCCGTTATCAATGAGAATGCGGTTGAGGTTGTGGGTCATGGGGTCAGCATAGGGGTTGTGTTCAAATTTGCTGAGTGGTTTACCGGCGCCACTTAGGTTGTGGAAGTCACCACGCGCCATCGACTCCTGGATGAGATCCTCAACCAGTCTCTCCACAGTCTGTGTTATCTGGGTCTTCCGGCTTCGTAGGCGTGTATCCCTCAAAACCATGGCTCCCTCTTCTGCTGCTGCTTTCTCCATGATTTTGTAGCGATACTCCAACACCTGATCTGTAGCTCTGTCCATCTGGAACTGCCGATACTGTCGTTCACGCTGGCTGGGTGTTCCAGAGCCCACACCTTCATAGCTGAGGTAGTGTCTGTGCTGTGGTGCATGACTTTGAGTCTTTTCCTCCTCTTCCTCAGTATTCTGAGATCTAGACCTTTGCCATGCCAGGTGGGCTAGTACAACTCTGTAAGCCTCCTCTATGTGGGAGAATAAAGCAGCATCAGCAGTGGGGGCTCCAGAGTCAGGGTGGTACAGTTTGGCCATGCGCAAGTAGGCTTCTTTGACTGTGGCATGGCTGCTGACTCTGTCCTCAGGCAGCTGCAGCAAGTGCAGACTTTCTCTTAAGCCACGCCCAGGTTGAGGCCTGGAACTGAGCAGGCGAAGAGTGATGGCACTGTAGACAATCAGGAGTCTGTGATGGTCTCCAGGGTACAGTCGCAGCAATGCAGAGCAGCTCATTGTGCTGAAAAGAACACATTCAAACATCAAGAGAAGATACAGACATTAAAATGGTCAGAATAGACATATTAAATGCATACTGCAATCTCCAAGTATGTAATTCAACATTTGCAGTATACTATTGAGTGCAAAAGATTGTACCCTTCGGAAGAAGAAGGCAAAGTCTCTAATGAGTTGGGCGTTTTGTTTCTTCCTCCTGGGAAACCCATAAGCATTCTACAACTCTACAAATGTTTCCCTATCAGACAGGGAGAACCTGTACACAGGGTTCTAATCAATTTAGGAAGCAAACCAAAACCCCAATAACTATCTGAAGAACCATTTATTTTTTTCATTTATTTCATTTTTTATTTATCATCCAGATCTTGTGTAGATAATTTTATAGTCAGTACAGTGCACTAGTTGCACCAGCTGAAAGTAAGTTCAATTGTAAGCGAGTCTGAATTGTAATCGAGACCATTACATTTGAGTTTACAAACCACTAAATGACTGATGGTTGGACCAATCGACATAGTACACCTAAACCTCGTTGGTGCAACTACTCTGAGAGTCTGTATACTTTAAACAATGCTGCCATGTATTATATTTGGGGGCCAAGCATTGAAAGTGCTAAGGCACCCTACTGGAATTGCATATTTTCTTCTTCTTTATTATTATTATGAACAACTTTGATATGGGAGTCTACTGGAGCCATACAGATACTGACACAAAACTTGCTACATACATATATTAAGTGACATGACTTGATGTCAAGAGACAATCCTCGACTTCATTTGCAAATCGGTAGAGCTATTGAAAAGATGAAGTGCAGGAATCTTTCACAAACAGCTGTATATTTTACCTTTAAATTTAATATGTCCTTGGGAACAAGTGCTGATGGTCCCAAGGGCTTCTGGTCTTCCTACATCACTAAGGAGTTTGTCCAAAAGCACCTGGCCCCCTAATCACTTTGTTAGGAGGATTTCTTCATGTGGATTATGAACACTGCAAATGGAGACCTCGCAGACACACAGTTTCTGGAAGGGAACACATGAAAGGAAGGGATTGTAAAACTACAGACACATACACACATCCATTATTTGTAGCCGCTTATCCTGTTCTACAGGGTCGCAGGCAAGCTGGAGCCTATCCCAGCTGACTATGGTGGGGTTTACATTAGACCGTATCAGCGGATCATCAGATTAACGTTTTTAAAACGATTAGTGTGCACACAGCAACACCAATACACGATTTGCGTGCACACAGCAACACCAATACACGGATACGCTCGGCTCCGCAGGCATCCTGCGCTCCAAATCACTCCGCCCTGAACAGCGAGTGCCCTCTGGAGGGTGCGCACTCCGGCCCTGCGCAGCTCACAGAGCGCACAAGCAGTGATTCGGGACTGAGCCGCTGTGTGTGTGATCCCAGCGCATATCACTTACCACTTGCAAGTGGAAGGATGGCAAGCCTAAAGACAATCATAACTACACAATGGGCAGTATTTGCATCAGTATTTGCAGCATTTTCATACTTTTATACTCTTTAATGAAAGGTGATACAAGGTGGAAGTCCGCGCCGTTTTTCAGCAGTCGCGTCACATGACCAACGCCAGCGAATCAGGAAGGTGGATGTCACAGTGACGTTGTCCAATGACAAAGCCAGCTAGAGCTCAGCACAGCGTATCCGCGTATTCTCAATGTTTACACAGCACCGGACCAGACACGATCTGAATTGAATACGTGGACCCTGGCGGATTCCCGTTTCCCGGCGTTTCCAGGCGTTTTAATGTAAACGGACAGTGCATCCGCGAAGAAAACGAGACGGATACGGTCTAATGTAAACTTGGCCTATGGGTGAGAGGCGGGGTACACCCTGGACAAGTCGCCAGGTCATCGCAGGGCTGACACAGAGACAAACAACCATTTCACACTCACATTCACACCTACGGTCAATTTAGAGCCACCAATTACCCTAACCTGCATGTCTTTGGACTGTGGGGGAAACCGGAGCACCCGGAGGAAACCCACGCGGACACTGGGAAAACATGCAAACTCCACACAGAAAGGCCCTCGCCAGCTGCTGGGCTCGAACCCGGACCTTCTTGCTGTGAGGGGACAGTGCTGACCACTACACACACACACACACACACACACACACATTATATTTATACACACACTAATATACAGTGCTCAGCGTAAATGAGTACACCCCCTTTGAAAAGTAACATTTTAAACAATATCTCAATGAACACAAACAATTTCCAAAATGTTGACAAGACAAAGTTTAATATAACACCTGTTTAACTTATAACATGAAAATAAGGTTCATAATATAACTTAGATTACACAATTTTTCAGTTTTACTCAAATTAGGGTTGTGCAAAAATGAGTACATCCCACAACAAAAACTAGTACATCTAGTACTTTGTATGGCCTCCATGATTTTTAATGACAGCACCAAGTCTTCTAGGCATGGAATGAACAAGTTGGCGACATTTTGCAACATCAATCTTTTTCCATTCTTCAACAACGACCTCTTTCAGTGACTGGATGCTGGATGGAGAGTGATGCTCAACTTGTCTCTTCAGAATTTCCCAAAGAAAATAATTTCTTTACACCACAAAGGTGAAGGCTACAAGAAGATCAGCAAAGCTTTACTTATCAGTCAGAATACTGTCGCAAAAGTGGTACAAAAATTTAAGAAAGATGGAATTGCAATCATCTCACAGACATATCCAGGCCATCCACGGAAGTTAACACCTCGACAGGAGCATCTTCTGATGAGAAGGGTTGAAGAAAATCGGCATGCAAGTTCACTGCAGTTATCTAAAGAAGTAGAAAGCCAAACTGGGGTGACTATTTCCCATGACACAATACGGCGTACACTGCAGAGAAATGGCATGCATGGATACTGTCCACAAAAGAAGCCTCTCCTAAAGCCCAGGCACAAAAAAGCCCGCCTAGGGTTTGCCAGGGCCCATGCTGACAAAGATGAAGACTACTGGGACTCTATACTCTGGAGTGATGAGACCAAGATAAATGTTTTTGGAACTGATGGCTTCAAAACTGTATGACGTCACAAAGGTGAGGAATACAAAGAAAAATGCATGGTGCCTACAGTGAAACATGGTGGTGGCAGTGTCCTTATGTGGGGCTGTATGAGTGCTGCTGGTGTCGGGGAGTTGAATTTCATTAATGGCATCATGAATTCACAGATGTATTGCTCTATACTGAAAGAGAAGATGCTACCATCACTCTGTGCCCTTGGTCGTTGTGCACTTTTCCAACATGACTAAACACACATCTAAGGCCACTGTTGGATTTCTGAAGAAGAACAGGGTGAAAGTGATTCAGTGGCCAAGTACAGTATGTCTCCTGATCTGAACCCAATCGAACACCTATGGGGAATTCTGAAGAGACAAGTTGAGCATCACTCTCCATCCAGCATCCAGTCACTAAAAGAGGTCATTGTTGAAGAATGGAAAAAGATTGATGTTGCAAAATGTCGCCAACTTGTTCATTCCATGCCTAGAAGACTTGGTGCTGTCATTAAAAATCATGGAGGCCATACAAAGTACTAGATGTAGTAGTTTTTGTTGGGGGGTGTACTCATTTTTGCACAACCCTAATTTGAGTAAAACTGAAAAATGTGTAATCTAAGTTATATTATTAACCTTACTTTCACGTTATAATTTAAACAGATGTTATATTAAACTTTGTCTTGTCAACATTTTGGAAATTGTTTGTGTTCACTGAGATATTGTTTAAAATGTTCCTTTTCAAAGGGGGTGTAGGGTTGTTTTACAATCAGGGTACAAAGTTTGTGTCACAAGGGTCCAAAATTCAAATTGATTCAAACTGGTTCTTGTACCAGTTTTTAAGTGAAGGACAAGTTAAAGAACAGATAGGCATGTGTAATAGTTTGTATAATAAGTGTAGCTTTAAGCAGGGCTGGGAGAAACAAATGAAGTGATTCTCAGAGAGGACTTTTTTTTTTTGACAATTCAGAATCCACTACTTCCACAGTGCTTTTAAATATAAGGCTGTAAGCTTTGTGTTAGTTGTCTCTAATATTTATGTCCCAATATCTTGACCACATTTTAGCATGAAAATAATCATTTTAGATATGTTATTTTATATTGAAAAATTAGCTGTCTCGGAGAGGACATTTTTTTTGACACAATTACATACTAATTTGATCAAAATAGTCTGAAAACTTACTGGCATTCAACATTAAAACTTAACTTTGTTTCCAATGATATGGAACCAAATATTTGTTTTATGGTATAAAAAATGATTTAAGTGCATCCCTTTTGGAGCTACCTGTGGTCAAAAAAGCACTTTTTCTAAATGACATGAGTAATTTTGCTAAATATGACATATATTGCCATACATTCACCAAAAATAACGTTATCACCAAATTTTTTTTGCATGGTAAATAGAGCTATCACAGGGCTACAATAAAACAACCAAGTTTATTTAGTCAAGCCTTTTGATATTGAAGATAATAAGTGTTAAATGTGATTTTTAGCTTGCGTACCCTGATTGTCAAACAACACTGTACTCATTTACGCTCAGCACTGTATATATATCAGCCAATATATGGAGCTTTTTCAAGCAGAGCAAAATGTCTTCATGAGACAGGAACCTCTTCGCTGCGTCACAATCATGAAGAATCTTCCATTTATGCTTGTTTACGTTCCTGAATGACTGGTGACCGTGAAAACGTCATTCTGTACGACACAGGAGTTTTTTGTTTTTTTTTTAAATCCAAGGTCACCTTACACATTACTAATTACGACGTACCTTTATTACCCATGGTGCAAGCGACATTTTACACCACGCTCGTTTTAAACTGCTCTCAGCAGATGGTTAAGGAGCGCCATTACAGCCTGATGGATATGATTTACTTCAGCTGGTGCAACTGGCCCTTAATTAGAGAACTTACTAAACGCTAAGCCCGTTGTATGTTTGGTGCATTAAAACAGAAAAGAGATGATATGCCATACCTCAGTTTATTCTAAAAATCATCCCATTTCCAATGGCGCTCAATCTAAACGTCCTTGTACCCAGAACCCGACGGTTTGTTGTCTTTGGGTGAAGAGAAATGCTTGCTGGGACGTGGAGTTAAAGAGCTTGTAGTCAGAAATATGACTGCAGTGTACTGACCTAACCAGAAGATGGCGCCAAACGCCACGCACTTCTCTGTGAGCTTGTGATAAAATTCTGTGCTTATTTCCCAAAAGTCGTTAATCATTTTAACCTCAGATAAATTATCCCTAGCGGATAGTAATTTAGGAGTTAATGTGCAATGAATTATATCATGCTATTTAAAGCTTACACTAACAATGACCAATAACACTGGATTTCGATTAGCCATAAAACTGATGAAGCCTGTCGTAGCCTTTTCATAGCTGAACAGAGTGTACTTGTAGGCTATTTAGTCATATACATAATGACGCTAATCCTGTTATTCATGATGACACATTGAGGTAATTAAAGCTTATTCAAACATAAATGTACTGACTTCAGTTTAAAATGTGGCAAGGGCTCCAATAACAACGAGAAGGGTGCCAGTATTATTAATACTGGGCCCCCTGACAGGTTAATGCACTGGGCTTCCTGCCATATACACTGTATTTTTATTTTTTATTCTCCTTTACAATTCCTAATAGAGTAGTCACACAAGAGGCGGAATGAGCCAGAATGCTGTCGGAATGAAAATTCTTATATTCTGGGATATTCGACGTGCATTCTAAAAATTCTGACTGCATTCTGAGTGCATTCCAAACATTCGGGCCCATTCTTGTGGCCGGCCCGAATCTTTTCCTCATGCTCAAAACATTCGAGATGCATTCGAAGAGGAGAAATATCGAACGGCATTCGCATTCTAACTGCATTCTGACTGCATTTTAAATATTCTTACAGCATTCCAACAGCAGTCGACTCGAAACATTCTGATCACGTTCGAGGGAAAAATCGAAATGGTAAGCCTATTCAAATCCTGCCAGAATGTGCCTCGAATGAGCCGGAATGTTGTCGGAATGAAAATTCCTCGTATATTCCAGGATATATGAGCTGCATTCTCTTTGAATTCTTAGACGTTCAAAACATATTCAGCGGCTATTCCGGGAGTGTTCTGACTGCATTTGAGGCGACTTCGTATAGCATTCGAGGCACCTTCCGACCAGACTTCGGGTGGTATTCAGGCAGCAATCGAACCGCACTCGTACGGCATTTAAAGTACATTCTTAATATTCTTACTGCATTCTAACAGCATTCTAGGTATTCCTACTGTGTTCCAACTACATTTGAACTGCATTTGAAAGCTAATACACTTGGAGTGTGCAAGAATCATTCGAGGCGGGTTCGAAGCACATTCTAAGTATTCGAACGGCATTCTTACAAAGCTGTAAGAATGTTGGTCAGTTTGAAATTCCTGCCCGAATGTGGCACGAATTTTGAAAAATTTTTCATTCCGGCTGGTTCTGCTCGATTCCTGCTAATTTTGAATAAGTGTGACGGGTCCTTAAAGTGCATATCACGGGTAAATTCAGGAGCAAGATCAATGTAATTCTCCTATTTTATATTAAACTTTGGTCAAATATCTGTAACATTCTGCATTCTCTGCAATTTTTTTTACCTTGCGCAATACCAGAAAAATTCAGTTGAAATCAAGCCATTTGAGGCGAATTGGTCCGCCTGTGAAAAAACTCGGCATTGAATTTCCCGGCAAACATTGATTTTCGTGACGTCATCTGTGGGATGCCTCCCTCTGAATCCTACATCAGTGCTGGTTTGTTTATGCGAAAACGACCTGGTGGTTTTCTGCAAATTTCTTCAACGTTATCGCGTAATTATTAAAATGGTTAACAGATGTATCGTAGGAGGGTGTAGCAACACCAATCTTGATGGGATTAGTGCTCATCGTTTTCCAAAAGACCGGACAATGAGAGAGAAATGGAAGCGCTTGGTCTACACAGGCTGTGCACTGAAACCGTACAAAGCTCGCGCAGCCTGCTGGCGCTTCCGCAGATAACGTCACGAATCTGGCTCCAGACTCCCTTGGGATTTTTCCAGATGCATTTTGTTATTTTATTTTTTTCTGCTGTAGACAGGTGGCCTTGTGCAAAATTACCCTTCTAGATGAGTGTGTAAAGGGACATATTTTCATGTAAAAAAAACACGAAATTGGTCCAGAATATGCACTTTAAGGTATTCCAGGGTCCAGTCTGATTTCCTGTCTAATCAGAGCCCTTGGAATCAATCATCACTTTCCCCACTTTATGGTACTACTGAACAGCAGTATTCAGAATATAAAACACGTTGAAGATTGTATTCTGTAAATGATACATATTGGAAATGCAGTATTGACAACATAGCTATCCCTGTGCAATGCCTTGCTACTAATAAAAATGCAATCTGTAAAAGAAATGCAATTAAAACTTTAAAAATCAGGACACACACACAGTATTGAACACTGGAGTTAATGCACACATTCTCGTGAAATGGTGTCAACACATCAGGCATGCAATAGTAGGACTGGCCCTTATTCAGGTCACCAGTGGCCCACTGGGTTTTATATATATCTCATCTCATCTCATTATCTCTAGCCGCTTTATCCTGTTCTACAGGGTTGCAGCCAAGCTGGAGCCTATCCCAGCTGACTACGGGCGAAAGGCGGGGTACACCCTGGACAAGTTGCCAGGTCATCACAGGGCTGACACATAGACACAGACAACCATTCACACCTACGGTCAATTTAGAGTCACCAGTTAACCTAACCTGCATGTCTTTGGACTGTGGGGGAAACCGGAGCACCCGGAGGAAACCCACGCGGACACAGGGAGAACATGCAAACTCCACACAGAAAGGCCCTCGCTGGCTATGGGGCTCGAACCTGGACCTTCTTGTTGTGAGGCAACAGCGCAGCGCTAACCACTACACCACTGTGCCGCCCCTCTCATATGAGAGACCCAGGTGTCCCAGGTGCAAGGACCACAGGACTAAATGACTATCGCCCTCACCTCCGTGGTGAAGTCCTACGAGCGCCTTGTTCTCTCCCACCTCAAAGCCATTACAGACACCCCTTCTGGACCCCCTGCAGTTTGCTTACAGAGCCAACAGATCTATGGGCGACACTGTCAACATGCCCCTCCACTTTATCCTCCAGCACCTGGATATCCCAGAAACCTATGCCAGGATCCTGTGTGTGGACTTCAGATCTGCATTCAATACCATCATTCCAGCTCTGCTACAATACAAACTGTCCTAGATAAATGTGCCTTACCCCACCTGCAGGTGGATCCCTGACTTCCTGACTGACAGGAAGCAGCAAGTGAGGTTGGGGAAGCATGTCTCCAACACTCAGACAATCAGCACCAGATCCCCCCCAAGGCTGCGTTCTTTCTCCTCTGCTCTTCTCCCTGTATACAAACAGCTGCACCTCCACCCACCAGTCCGTCAAGCTCCTGAAGTTCACAGATGACACCACCCTCATTGGACTCATCTCTGGTGAGGACGAGTCTGCCTACAGGTGGGAGATCGACCATCTGGTGACCTGGTGCAGCCAAAACAACCTGGAGCTAAATGCTGCAAAAACAGTGGGAATGATTGTGGACCCCTCCTCTCCTCATCACCCTGCATGGCTCACCAGTGGACACTGTGGAGTCCTTCTGCTTCCTGGGCACCATAATCACCCAGGACCTGAAGTGGGAACTGAACATCAGCTCCCTCATCTCAAAAGCACAGTAGAGGACATACTTCCTGTGGCAGTTAAAGAAGTTTAACCTGCCAAAGGCAACGATGGTGCACTTCTACACAGCCATCATTGAGTCCATCCTCATCTCCTCCATCATCATCTGGTATGCTACTGCCTCTGCCAGGGACAAGGGCAGACTGCAGGGTATCATTGGCTCGGCAGAGAAGGTGATCGGGTGCAGCCTGCCTTCACTTGAGGACCTGTTCGCCTACAGGATACTGAGGTGGGCAGGAAAGATTGTGGCTGATCCCTCCCACCCCGGACATAAACTCTTTGAGACACTCCCCTCCAGCAGGAGGCTGTGGTCCATCAAGACCAAAACTTCATGCCACAGAAACAATTTCTTTCCTACTGCTGCTGGTCTCATAAACATGACTAGTGACTCCTACTTACTCGGCCTTTATTTAGCATTTATTTATTGAGCACCTTCACTCCAAGCCAAATTCCTTGTAGTTGCAACAATTACTTGGCAATAAAGCTTTTTCTGATTCTGACACTGACACACACACACACACACACACACACACACACACACACACACACACACAGTGGTGCTTGAAAGTTTGTGAACCCTTTAGAATTTTCTATATGTCTGCATAAATATGACCTAAAACATCATCAGATTTTCACACAAGTCCTAAAAGTAGATAACGAGAACCCAGTTAAACAAATGAGACAAAATATACTTGGCCATTTATTTATTGAGGAAAATTATCCAATATTACATTTCTGTGAGTGGCAAAAGTATGTAAACCTTTGCTTTCAGTATCTGTTGTGACCCCCTTGTGCAGCAATAACTGCAATTAAACATTTACGGTAACTGTTGATCAGTCCTGCACACCAGCTTGGAGGAATTTTAGCCTATTCCTCCGTACAGAACAGCTTCGACTCTGGGATGTTGGTGGGTTTCCTCACCAGGCGTGGTTTTAAGGGGTGGCAAAAGGTGGCAGTTGCCACTGTAAAAGTATGTCTTGCCACCACAGTTGCCCCCCTATTTTAAAAAGAATTATTTATTAAAACACATTTTTGAAATTCAATTATCTATCTACAGAGATACTAAGCCCTCATCTCATTTCTACCTACCGTTATTTATGTTATTTCACACCCCACCCCACCCCCGGAATTTTGAAATGGTTTAACCCAGAGAGAGATGTTCTTCTGTTATGATTCTTCTGAATGCTTGACTTCTGATGAGGCAATGTACTGGAGCAATTTACTGTAAGTTATGTTTTACTTTCTGTGTATGCTAAGCAACGAAATGAAAGCTAATAGTTTTGTAAAGTGATAGGCTTTAGAAAGTAAACAACTTGTGTGTTGTGTGTTAGCATTACTAGCAGGTCAGCCTAGCTCGCGTTTTCGCCTGTGTGCTATTCAGTTTAGTGATATACTTAATTTGTTTCTTTTAGTTTTACAGAAATCGAGGATGAATACATCTGTATAAGCTTGAAGTCTTCAATAAAGATCCACAATCTAAACCGTTTGCTATCTGTCTATTTTTTGATACATCGCTAGGGCAGAATAGTTCCATTCATTGCTTGGGAATATACTTTCAGAAAAGATGGTTTAGATGGTTGAATCTGTTTTCCTTGATGGTACAATAGCTCAATACATATTTGACAAGATGACTTGATTGTGAGTCTTTCTTGAGCTTAAGTAAAAATGATTTCTACAATTTGCATAAACTGCTGCATCGACAACCTATGCCCCCCTCCTGGAACCTATGCCCCTCCTTTGCCACCCTAAGGAAAAATCTCTGGAGCCACCACTGTTCCTCACATGAACTGCTTGCTTCAGGTCCTTCCACAACATTTCGATTGGATTAAGGTCAGGACTTTGACTTGGCCATTCCAAAACATTAACTTTATTCTTCTTTAACCATTCTTTAGTAGAATGACTTGTGTGCTTAGGGTCATTGTCTTGCTGCATGACCCACCTTCTCTTGAGATTCAGTTCATGGACAGATGCCCTGACATTTTCTTTTAGAATTTGCTGGTATAATTCAGAATTCATTGTTCCATCAATGATGGCAAGCTGTCCTGGCCCAGATGCAGCAAAACAGGCCCAAACCGTGATACCACCACCACCATGTTTCACAGATGGGATAAGGTTCTTATGCTGGGCTGGAATGCAGTGTTTTCCTTTCTCCAAACATGACGCTTCTCATTTAAACCAAAAAGTTCTATTTTGGTCTCATCTGTCCACAAAACATTTTTCCAATAGCCTTCTGGCTTGTCCATGTGATCTTTAGCAAACTGCAGACGAGCAGCAATGTTCTTTTTGGAGAGCAGTGGCTTTCTCCTTGCAACCCTGCCATGCACACCATTGTTCAGTGCTCTCCTGATGGTGGACTCATGAACATTAACATTAGCCAATGTGAGAGAGGCCTTCAGTTGCTTAGAAGTTACCCTGGGGTCCTTTGTGACCTCACCGACTATTACATGCCTTGCTCTTGGAGTGATCTTTGTTGGTCGACCACTCCTGGGGAGGGTAACAACGGTCTTGAATTTCCTCCATTTGTACACAATCTGTCTGACTGTGGATTGGTGGAGTCCAAACTCTTTAGAGATGGTTTTGTAACCTTTTCCAGCCTGATGAGCATCAACAACGCTTTTTCTGAGGTCCTCAGAAATCTCCTTTGTTCGTGCCATGATACACTTCCACAAACGTGTGTTGTGAAGATCAGACTTTGATAGATCCTTGTTCTTGAAATAAAATAGGGTGCCCACTCACACCTGATTGTCATCCCATTGATTGAAAACACCTGACTCTAATTTCACCTTCAAATTAACTGCTAATCCTAAAGGTTCACATACTTTTACCACTCACAGATATGTAATATTGGATAATTTTCCTCAATAAATAAATGACCAAGTATAATATTTTTGTTTTGTTTGTTTAACTGGGTTCTTTTTATCTACTTTTAGGACTTGTGTGAAAATCTGATGATGTTTTCGGTCATATTTATGCAGAAATATAGAAAATTCTAAAGGGTTCACAAACTTTCAAGCACCACTGTGTGTATATATATATATATATATATATATATATATATATATATATATATATATATATATATTAATCCTCTTCGCCCATCCGAGAGCATAGGGCCTCAGTGAAGTGCCTCCACCACTTCAGGTCACATGCGGTCTTCCTCACCTCTTGCCATGAGGTGTTGGCTCTAGTTAAGTCCTTGTTGACACCTCTCCTCCAAGACAGCTGCGGCCTTCCCCTCCTTCTCTTCCCTTGAGGGTTCCATTCAAGGGCAGCTCTAGTGATGGATGCAGGGGGCTTTCAAAGGGTGTGGCCTATCTATCTCCATTTTCTTCTTCTGATGGTAACTTCCACTGGTTCTTGGCCTGTTCTCTCCAGTAGGTCTTGACTATTGACCTTCCTGGGCCACCAGATTCCAAGGATGTAGCGTAATCTTGAGTTGATGAAAGTTTGGAGTTTAGTGATGTTGAGTTGTGTCAGGCCCCACGTTTCACAGCCATAGAACAGGATGGACTTCACGTTGGATTCAAGGATTTGTAGTTTGGTTGATGGAGATGTTCCTGGCCCTCCAGACTGGTTTTAGCTGGGCAAACGCAGCCTTAGCCTTTCCTATGCGAGCCTCAATGTCCTTGCTTGCCCCTCCATCATTGCTGATGACACTCCCAAGGTACGTGAATTCCTTTGCCATCTCCAGCTTTGTTTCTCTGCAGCACACAGGTTTGGCCTTCCCAGCTGTTTTGACCCACATCTCTTTTGTTGTGTTTATTGCCAGTCCCACTCGACTCAAGTTGTACTCTAATTTCTGCATTTTCTCTCTCATCTGACTGATGCTGTGGCTCAAGAGGGCGAGATCATCTGTGAAGTCTAGGTTGTCTAGCATATCCATCAACGTCCACTGTATCCCTGTCCTTCCTTCTTTTGTGGTCTCCCTCATTACCCAGTCAAGTATAGTTATGAAAAGCAGCGGGCTTAAGAGGCACCCGTTTCACTCCAGTGGTCATGTTAAAAGGCTCTGTCAGATCTCCTTCGTGGGATACTTGGGCTTGAAAGTTGGTATAGAAGACTTTAATCATGTTGATGATCTTTGTGGGTATTCCATAGAGGGCAAGGATGTTCCACAATGTGGTCCTGTCGACTGAGTCGAAGGCTTTCTCGTAATCAATAAAGACCGCATACAGTTGTGAGTTGAATTCTATGGATTGTTCAACTATGATTCTCAGGGCTGCAATCTGGTCACTACACGATCTGTTTGGGTGGAAGCCTGCTTGGTTGTCTCTAAGTTTGGATTCTATGGCGTTTGCCATCTGGTTAAGGATTATTCTGCAGAGTAGCTTGCTGGTAACTGAGAGGAGCATTATGCAACACCAGTTCTTGCACTGGGTCACGTCTCCTTTCTTCAGTAGTTTAATGATGATACCTTTCTTCCAGTCTAAGGGTATCTTCTCTTCTTGCCATATTCTGTTAAGGAGGGGGAGGAGGGCTTCAACAGACAGACTGCCTGCCTCTTTCCAAACTTCTGGGGGTATGCCATCAGGTCCTGTGGCTTTACCATTCTTGAGTGATGAGATAGCCTTACGAACCTCTGCCTTGCTTTGTGGTCCAGTGTGTATGTCAAGCACTTCCTTTTGAGATTCAATTTCCGGATGGTCCGGTGGAGGTGTGCAATTGAGGATGTCTTCAAAGTGTTCTCTCCAACATTTCATTTGCTGTTCCTTTATTGCAAGCAACTTGCCCTCTTTATCCTGTACTGGCTTGCTAATTTGCCTCCTTCTGCCACACAGAGTTTTTGTAATTCTGTAAAGGGTTTTCATGTCCTGCTTGGAAGCGGCCTCTTCTGCCTCAGCGGCCATATCCGAGATCCACTTCCTTTTGTCTCTCCTACAGCTTCTCTTCACTTTCCGGTCTGCTTTGTTGTAGAGCTTCATAGCATTAGCCTTCTGATTCCTGGTTCTACTGTTGTCAATATTTGCTTTCAGTTTGCATCTGTCCTCCACCTTCTCCCATGTCTCTTGACTCATCCACTCCTTTTTCTCTCTCTTAATCTTTCCCAGAACCTCTTTACATGCGCTTGTGTATGCTTCCTTGATGATAGACCATTCCATTTCGATTTCATCATCTTTCTCCTCTTTGTCGTCTGAGTTGTAGCGTAGGGCATCAAAGCGGTTTGCCAAGGTGAGTGTGAACTCTTGGTTTGTTTCCGGGTTTTTCAGCCTCTCCACATTATACTTTGTTGTCAACTGTTTTTTCTTCCTATAGGCTGCAAGGCGTATCCTGCAGGTGGCCAAGAGTAGGTGGTAGGTCGAGCCAACATCAGCACTTCTCTTTATTCTGCAGTCTTGTCGGGTTCCATGCCATCTTCTAGAAATTGCAGTGTGGTCTATCTGGTTCTCAACAGATCCATCGGGTGATTGCCAGGTCACTTTGTGGCTCTCCTTGTGCAGGAACAAGGTGCCACCTATTACCAGGTTGTTCATGGAGCAGAAGTCGACAAAGAGCTCTCCGTTGTGGTTCATGGTCCTGACACCTTGCTTTCCCATCACTCTTTCATTGCCACTGTCTACTGATCCCACTTTGTCATTCATGTCACCCATGAGGATGGTGATGTCCCTCTTCTTGCGTTTGGCCATGGTGACTTGCAGCTGTTCATAGAACATTTCCTTATCTGCTTCATTTGCATCATTTGTAGGGGCATATGCCTGTATGATGGTTGTGTCTTGACAGCGGGATGTGAACCTCGCCATGATGATTCTCTCTGTGATGGGTTCCCATTCCTTCAGACTCCGTGCACTGGTCATTGACATGATGATTCCTACTCCTATTACATGTGTTGGGTGATCTTCTGGGAGGCCAGAGTATATGATGGTTTCTCCACTCTGTAGGGTTGTTTTACCACTTCCAAGCCATCTCGTTTCACTTAACCTAACAATTTCAATCTTCATCCTCTTCATCACCCACGTGCAATGAACCGGTGCTACAGGTGCTCTAGCCCCTGCCCCTTTTCTGTTTGCTGTCCAAAGTGCCCTTTTCATAGGGACTGTTTTGTTGTTTTTTTTTTTTTTTTTTAATATTTGTAAAAGATAAGTTAGCTCCAACATCAATATTCTCTACAATTTGACAATAATATATGAAATTATAGATTTATAAAATAACGTTTTTCTATGTAAATGCAGACATCAATCCGTGACGTCATGCATTCAGTGAACCTCCGTGCAGAAAGCGCATGCAGGCGATTGACAGTGGGAGACAGTGCGAGGAACGGCATGGTAAGGTCACACTGAAAGTCTCCTTTCATTTCTTATCTGAACATGCAATATTGTGCAGCTTAGAACACAACAGTAAATGCGTAGGGTTGTTTATCATTTAATGAAGCCACGTAGGCTATATTTAAACCGTTTGCTCCATCCATTTCATTAACGTGGCAGATTCGGAAACTTTAGTTTGAACTACATGGGAAGTGTTGAGTGCTTTGCAACACCTCACTGAACAAAACAACTGGCAAACACGGAAAAGTCCAGAAGAAGCACTAGCATCTGTCAGGAAGCTTTGTGAGTTTTATGAGATTGAGGAAGAGGAGAAATTACTGACGGAACTTAAAGTCTTTCACTCCTCCTACTCTTGCCTCCCCAGTGTGGCATCCATGCTTTCTGTGCTCAAGGAGAACAATACCGACTTGGTTTTTCCAGAGCTGGCTGGGCTGCTGAAAATATATGGAACACTACCTGTGTCAACTGCAACGGTAGAGCGTTCCTTTTCAAAGTTAAAGCTAGTGAAGACAAAACTCCGCAGCCTTTGTCATGAAGAAAGGCTGTCAGACCTTCTTCTGCTGGCAATTGAGAAAGATATCCATATTGAATACAGTGTTGTCATAGACATTTTCAAGAACATGGCAAACCGAAGACTGCTGCTTTGAAGAATACTGCAGCATTTAGATGGATCTCACTCACACACACACACACACACACACACACACACACACACACACACACACACACACACAGAGAATGTTCAGTTGCAATTGAAATTTAGTTTTGAATAAAGTTAACTTGTGTGAAAAATTTGTTCCAAGTGCCCTTTTTTGAATGTTGAGCCCTTGCCCCTCCAAAGGTCTTTGCACGGCCCTGCTCTTCATTTCTGCAGCTACTTGGTGAATTCTTCCAGCTTGGAAAAGAGTTCTAACATTCCATGTTGCAATTTTAGTATGGTATTTGGGGGACAGAAGTTTCGGTCGATGAGACGTCATAGGCTGTCCTCCACCAGAAATGTCATTAAGTCTATTAGCATGCCTCATCCCACATGGAGTTGATCCTCTCGCAGGTTTCACTGAGGTTTTCATAATCAGAGATTATCCACCTGTGAGTGATTGGCCCAGAGGCTTCATGTGCACCTATCAGCCTCAGGGATTGTGGATGTACTTCGCGTTATCCTGAGTTCACCCCTGCACCACGGTGAGGCACACTCTCCCGAGTGTGGGGACTGCAGCGACCATGGCATCCCTAGGTGCTCCGACTTCACAGGGAGAGAGAAAAATAATATATATATATCTATCTCATCTCATTATCTCTAGCCGCTTTATCCTTCTACAGGGTCGCAGGCAAGCTGGAGCCTATCCCAGCTGACTACGGGCGAAAGGCGGGGTACACCCTGGACAAGTCGCCAGGTCATCACAGGGCTGACACATAGACACAGACAACCATTCACACTCACATTCACACCTATGGTCAATTTAGAGTCACCAGTTAACCTAACCTGCATGTCTTTGGACTGTGGGGGAAACCGGAGCACCCGGAGGAAACCCACGCGGACACGGGGAGAACATGCAAACTCCACACAGAAAGGCCCTCGCCGGCCACGGGGATCGAACCCAGGACCTTCTTGCTGTGAGGCGACAGCGCTAACCACTACACCACCGTGCCGCCCCATATATATATATATATATATATATATATATATATATATAGATAGGGCGGCACGGTGGTGTAGTGGTTAGCGATGTCGCCTCACAACAAGAAGGTCTGGGTTCGAGCCCCGTGGCCGACGAGGGCCTTTCTGTGTGGAGTTTGCATGTTCTCCCCGTGGGTTTCCTCTGGGTGCTCCGGTTTCCCCCACAGTCCAAAGACATGCAGGTTAGGTTAACTGGTGACTCTAAATTGACCGTAGGTGTGAGTGTGAATGGTTGTCTGTGTCTATGTGTCAGCCCTGTGATGACCTGGCGACTTGTCCAGGGTGTACCCCGCCTTTTGCCCATAGTCAGCTGGGATAGGCTCCAGCTTGCCTGCGACCCTGTAGAAGGATAAAAGCAGCTAGAGATAATGAGATGAGATGATATATATATATATTTACTATGAGTCACTCCAATAATACTGATATATTTTGATTCAATCACATAGGAAAGTCTTTTTCTGACTTTATTTATTGAAAATGAAAAGAAGGGTTTATGTAGTACAATATCTACAGTGACACATGTAGATTATTTGTCTGTGTTTAATGTCGGTTGTGTGAGTGAATCAGTGTTTATTTGTCTGCCCAGAGGACTATGAGACCATTTTACCATCTGAAAAAGATCAATGCAATGAGATCAATCTGCTGGAGTGCTTTTCCATCAGTTCTGTCTATGTTACATGGGTTAGGCTACAAAAGAAAAAGTCTCACATTAGGACACGGACCTCATAAGCTCAGAAGCACAAGGAAATATAACAGCAGAGAAGAAGCCACAGCAGAACAGAATTGTGAAATGGCAAACTTTACTGATGAAGACCTGGACCATTATTTACAGAATCAGGTCATACAAATAATAATGTGTATTTGTAACAATTTATGAAATTTAATTATATGCTCCATAAGATTGTAATTTGTTTTTGTAATTAATTGTAGCAGATGTATTGATGTATTTTTGTTTTGTTTTTGTTTTTTAAATAAATGATGTAATTTATGAATTTGCATCTGAATATGAGATTAATTTTGTGCCCAAGTGGTGACTCTAATGCATTCTCTGCAGGTGGATCTCAGACACCGGCAGGTCTCTAAATCTGTCGAAGAGGTGCAAAAAATAGTCAAAGAACTAACTGCTGAGATCAGTTCAAAGGATACACGGTTCAGTTCCATTGCCAACACAGGAGTTCACAATAACAGCTTCAAAGTAACATTTCTTTTCTTCAGTGTAATGTTTATTTGCTAAAATTAATAAATGTCTATTTAGCTTTTTTGTGTTTTCTCTAGGATCAGCCTGCTCTAGCATTAAAATGGGCTGCATTACTTCAGGGAGGGGGTACTTTCAATCCTGCCATTCAGGTAAAACCACTGAAGTCAACGCTATTAATCACGAGTACTCTTGTACTACCCTTTAAAAAAAGAAAGCATTCAAATTTGACATGTTGAAGTTGAATATGTAAATTTGAAATTTACATGTGATTTCTAAACAATTTACATGTCACTTCAAAATGAAGTAAAATTACAAACGAGGCTGGACCTTGCTACTTGTGTGTACCTACAGGTGCTGACTCCCACTCTATTCCTGATTTCTGTGCCAATACGGGGCCTTACAGGTTATAAGGAGAGGCGGGCACATCAGTGGCGGTATTACACACTGAGTGGTTCACAGCTTCCTTCACCAGTCCGAGAACCAGAGAAGCTGCATCAGTGGCTGGAACTGGAAAGCTTCACTAATCCCATTCAGGAGTGGCACGATGCCTGTGTGGTCATTGAAGGTGATCTTGTGCCCTCCAAAGTAGTCAGTGTCTTTAAGGAGCAGGTAGAGGCAGCTATTAAGACCTGTGGGCTGACAGGTGAGCTTATATATATATATATATATATATATATATATATATATATATATATATATATATATAATACACACACACACACACACACACACATATATACATACATATATATATATATATATATATATATATATATATATATATATATATATATATATATATATATATATTAGTGCTGTCAAAAATGTCGTGTTATTATTGCGCTAACTTGACTCAATTTTAACGGCGATAATTTTTTTATTGCGAGATTAACGCTCTGTGACATGATGTAGGTTTTTCATAAGCTTTTGAAACTGCCAGGAACTTGGAACAGAACAGAGACTTTGCTTAGAAAAACGATAGCAGCTAGACTGTAATGCCACGCCCCGCACAGCCAGAGTCCTCTGCCCTCCCCCCAAAGAACCAGCGCGGGCAGCTCGCGCTGCCGCGCCTCGGGACGAAGAGCCACGGTGCTCGGCTTAGGTTTCGTTTTCCCATCGGCGGCTTCAGCCCGACTTTGCAGTGGCTGTGACAAGACGTGTTATACGGAGCCGTAGTAACTCGTCCCCTCACTTTTAATTACCCGAGCGCACGCCTTAACGCAAAGCGTGCGCACGGGTTATAACTCGTGCGTGCGCATTAATATCTCGTGCACATGCCTTATAAGTCGTTCCCATGCTTTGTTATTTTTTTATTCACCATGTCCCCTCTACGGCTCCGTAGTGTTATGCTCTGCAATAAAAAAAAAAAACACATTGGTACAAAGCAAGCCCATTCACTTTTTTATGCTGATAAGAGAATTACAATGGTTTTTCATGTGACAAAAATGTGCGATTAAATTGTGATTAATCGCGAGTTAACTATGACTATACTATAGTTAAATATACTATAGTTACTATACTATAGTTAAATATTTTAATCGCTTGACAGCACTAATATATATATATATATATAAAATTTATTTCATGAAATTATACATGGGCGGCACGGTGGTGTAGTGGTTAGCGCTGTCGCCTCACAGCAAGAAGGTCCTGGGTTCGAGCCCCGGGGCTGGCGAGGGCCTTTCTGTGTGGAGTTTGCATGTTCTCCCCGTGTCCGCGTGGGTTTCCCCCGGGTGCTCCGGTTTCCTCCACAGTCCAAAGACATGCAGGTTAGGTTAACTGGTGACTCTAAATTGACCGTAGGTGTGAATGTGAGTGTGAATGGTTGTCTGTGTCTATGTGTCAGCCCTGTGATGACCTGGCGACTTGTCCAGGGTGTACCCCGCCTTTCGCCCGTAGTCAGCTGGGATAGGCTCCAGCTTGCCTGCGACCCTGTAGAAGGATAAAGCGGCTAGAGATAATGAGATGAGATGAAATTATACATTCTGGAAGCATAATAATCAGAATCAGAAAAAGCTTTATTGCCAAGTAATTGTTGCAGCTACAAGGAATTTGGCTTGGAGTTAAGGTTCTAAATAAATAAATACTAAATAAAGACAGTCTATTCTAATAAAGGAGCTACATAAAAACAGTCTATTCTAAAATATTAACAAATAAAAACTAAATAAACAAGATAAAAATAAGATGAAATAAAGAAACAACTGTGCATCTGTGCAAATCAGATAAACAATAGGATAAAATAAACAAATGTGCAAATCAGGTAAACAACTGGGGGGGCAGAGTAGGTGGGGTCACTAGTCTTGTTTATTGAGGTTGGGGAGCAAAGTGGGTCAGGAGTCTGAGGTATGGTACTGGCAGGGGTGGGGGGGGTGCAGAGTAAGTGGGGGTCACTAGTCATGTTTATGAGACCAGCAGCAGTAGGAAAGAAACTGTTTCTGTGGCATGAGGTTTTGGTCTTGATGGACCACAGCCTCCTGCCGGAGGGGAGTGTCTCAAAGAGTTTATGTCTAGGGTGGGAGGGATCAGCCACAATCTTTCCTCCCCGCCTCAGTATCCTGTAGGCGAATAGGTCCTCAAGTGAAGGCAGGCTGCAGCCAATCACCTTCTCTGCCGAGCCAATCATACCCTGCAGTCTACCCTTGTCCCTGGCAGAGGCAGCAGCATACCAGATGGTGATGGAGGAGATGAGGTGGATTCAATGATGGCTGTGTAGAAGTGCACAATCATTGTCTTTGTCACGTTGAACTTCTTTAACTGCCGCAGAAAGTACGTCCTCTGCTGTGCTTTTGAGATGAGGGAGCTGATGTTCAGGTCTCACTTCAGGACCTATAATAAATACCAGATCTTCAAAATCCAGCCAGAAGCCATGAGGATTGTCTATTGCTGTGCAGGAGAAATTGTTTGAGTTTGAAAAACATGGCAAAATCAGGCCTACCAAACCTAACACAATGAAAAAGGAGGCTTGTAAAAGCAAGCAAAGTTTAAATCATAAATTCATAACATCAACAGTGGCTTTGCAACATCTCGTCTCGTCTCGTCTTCTTCCGCTTTATCCGGGACCGGGTCACGGAGGCAGCAGTCTAAGCATGGAAGCCCAAACTTCCCTTTCCCCAGACACCTTGGCCAGCTCCTCGGGAAGAACACCGAGGCGTTCCCAGGCCAGCCAAGAGACATAGTCCCTCCAGCATGTCCTGGGTCTTCCCCGGGGCCTCCTCCCGGGGGGACATGCCTAGAACACCTCCCCAGGGAGGCGTCCAGGAGGCATCCTAAAAAGATGCCCGAGCCACCTCAGCTGATTCCTCTCGATGTGGAGGAGCAGCGGCTCTACTCCGAGCTCCTCCCGAGTGACTGTGCTTCTCACCCTATCTCTAAGGGAGCGCCCAGCCACCCTGCAAAGGAAACTCATTTCGGCCGCTTGTATCCGCGATCTTGTTCTTTCGGTCATTACCCAAAGCTCATGACCATAGGTGAGAGTTGGAACATAGATCAAACGGTAAATTGAGAGCTTCGCCTTTTGGCTCAGCTCCTTCTTCACCACGACGGACCAGTAAAGCGACCGCATCACTGCAGAGGCTGCACCGATCCTTCAAGCACACCAATTTGTGTGCTTGAATGATCCTAGGAGCTATGTTGTCGGGGGCATTATGCCCCTGCCAGGGTTTCCCAAGGCAGACAGGTCCTAGGTGACAGGCCAGACCAAGAGCAGTTCACCAAAACCCTTATGGAGAAACCATCGAGGACCGTGACGTCGCCCGGTATGGCGCAGCCGGGGCCCCACCCTGGAGCCAGGCCTGGGGTTGGGGCTCGTATGCGAGCGCTTGGTGGCCGGGCCTTTGCCCATGGGGCCTGGCCGGGCTTAGCCCGAAGAGGTGACGTGGGCCCGACCTCCTGTGGGTTCACCACCCACAGAGGTAGCAGTAGGGGACTGGTGCAGTGTGGATTGGGTGGCAGTCGAAGGCAGGGGCCTTGACGACCTGATTCCCAGACACAGCGGCTATCTGTTGGGACATGGAATGTCACTTCGCTGGGGGGAAAGAGCCTGAGCTTGTGCGGGAGGTTGAGAGGTACCGGCTAGAGATAGTCGGGCTCACCTCCACGCACAGCTTGGGCTCTGGAACCCAGCTCCTCGAGAGGGGCTGGACTCTGGACTCTCCACTGAGCGGCGGCAGGCTGGTGTGGGCTTGCTTATAGCTCCCCAGCTCAGCCGCCATGTGTTGGAGTTTACCCCAGTGAACAAGAGGGTCGCCTCTCTGCGCCTTCGGATTGGGGAGAGGGCTCTTGCTGTTGTTTGTGCCTACGTGCCGAATAGCAGTATAGAGTATCCGGCCTTCTTGGAGTCCCTGGGAGAGGTACTGAGGGGTGCTCAGACTGGGGACTCCATTGTGCTACTGGGGGACTTCAATGCTCACGTGGGCGACGACAGTGACACCTGGAGGGGCATGGTTGGGAGGAACGGCCTCCCTGATCTGAACCCGAGTGGTGTTTTGTTATTGGACTTCTGTGCTAGTCACGGTTTGTCCATAACAAACACCATGTTCAAGCATAGGGGTGTCCATAAGTGCACGTGGCATCAGGACACCTTAGGTCGGAGGTCGATGATAGACTTTGTTGTCATTTCATTTGATCTCTGGCCCTATGTCTTGGACACTCAGGTGAAGAGAGAGGCTGAGCTGTCAACTGATCACCACCTGGTGGTGAGTTGGATCCGCTGGCGGAGGAGGAAGCTGGACAGACCTGGCAGGCCCAAACGTATGGTGAGGGTCTGCTGGGAATGTCTGGCCGAGCACTCTGTTGGGGAGGTCTTTAACTCCCACCTCTGGGAGAGCTTTTCCCAGCTTCCAAGGGAGGCGGGCGACATTGAGTCTGAGTGGACCATGTTCTCTACCTCCATTGTGGACGCAGCTGTTCGGAGCTGTGGCCGCAAGGTCTCCGGTGCCTGTCGTGGCGGCAATCCCCGAGCCCGGTGGTAGACGCCAGAAGTAAGAGATCAAGCTGAAGGAGTCCTATCGGGCCATGTTGACCTCCGGGACTCCTGAGGCAGCTGACGGGTATCGGCAGGCCAGGCGTGCTGCAGCTCGGGCAGTTGCGGAGGCAAAAACTCGGAACTGGGAGGAGTTCGGGGAGGCCATGGAGAAGGATTATCGGTCAGCCTCGAAGAAATTCTGGCAAACCGTCCGGCACCTCAGGAGGGGGAAGCAGTACTCTGCCAACACTGTTTACAGTGCGGGTGGGGAGCTGTTGACCTCGACTGGGGACATTGTCGGGCGGTGGAAGGAATACTTTGAGGATCTCCTCAATCCCACTGTCATGTCTTCCATTGAGAAGACTGAGGCTGATGACTCAGAGGTGGACTCGTCCATTACCCAAGCTGAAGTCACTGAGGTGGTTTGCAAGCTCCTCGGTGGCAAGGCACCGGGGGTGGATAAGATCCGCCCCGAGTATCTCAAGTCTCTGGATGTTGTGGGGCTGTCTTGGTTGACACGCCTCTGCAACATCACGTGGTGGTCAGGGACAGTGCCTCTGGAGTGGCAGACTGGGGTGGTGGTCCCTCTTGTTAAGAAAGGGGACCGGAGAGTGTGCTCCAATTACAGGGGAATCACACTTCTCAGCCTCCCGGGGAAGGTTTACTCCAGGGTACTGGAGAGGAGAATTCGACCAATAGTCGAACCTTGGATCCAGGAGGAACAATGCAGTTTTTGTCCTGGTCGCGGAACACTGGACCAGCTCTATACCCTTCATAGGGTGCTCGAGGGTTCATGGGAGTTTGCCCAACGAGTCCACATGTGCTTTGTGGATCTGGAGAAGGCATTCGACCGTGTCCCCCGTGGTATTCTGTGGGGGGTGCTTCGGGAGTATGGGGTTCGGGGCTCTTTGCTAAGGGCTGTCCGGTCCCTGTACGAATGGAGCAGGAGTCTGGTTCGCATTGCCGGCAGTAAGTCAGACCTGTTCCCAGTGCATGTTGGACTCTGGCAGGGCTGCCCTTTGTCACCGGTTCTGTTCATAATTTTTATGGACAGAATTTCTAGGTGCAGCCAGGGGCCGGAAGGAATCCTGTTTGGGAATCACAGGATTTCATCTCTGCTTTTTGCGGATGATATTGTCCTGTTGGCTTCTTCAAACCAGGACCTTCAGCATGCACTGGGGTGGTTTGCAGTCGAGTGTGAAGCGGCTGGGATGAGAATCAGCACCTCCAAGTCCGAGGCCATGGTTCTCGCCCGGAAAAGGGTGGCTTGCCCTCTCCAGGTTGGTGGAGAAGTCCTGCCTCAAGTGGAGGAGTTTAAGTATCTCAGGATCTTGTTCACGAGTGAGGGAAGGATGGGCTTTGCAACAGTTGGTTTTAAATATTATATATACAGTACCAATCAAAAGTTTGGACACACTCATTCATAGTTTTTTTCTGTATTTTGACTATTTTCTACATTACAGAACAATACTGAAGACATCAAAACTATGAAATAACAATTGGAACATATATGGAATTATGTGTTAAATAAAAAAAAACTTTAAAAACAAAATATGTTTCATCTTTTAGATTTTTCAAAGTAGCCACTGTTTACATTGATGATACTTTGCACACTATTGCCATTATCTTTTCAATTAACAGGTGCCTCGTCAAAAGGGAATTAGTGCAATTTCTTGCCTTCTTAATGTGTTTGACAACAGTAAATAATAAAAATACAGTAAATAGCCCTATTCCACAACTGTAGTAATCCATATTGTTTCAAAAACTGCTCAACTAAGTAAAGAGAAATGACATCCAACATTACTTTAAGACATAAAGTGTATTTTAATTCATAAAAATAAGAAAAAAAACCCCATTGAATTACATGGTATGTCCGAACTTTTGGCTGGTGTACAACCTTAACAGCACAGAGACTAACTGAGCATCCAGAAACTACTATCAGAAAACACCAATGAATACAACACTGAACCACACACACACACACACACACATATATATATATATATATATATATATATATATATATATATATATATATATATATATATATATATAATATAGTGTGTGTGTGTGTGTGTGTGTGTGTGTGTTTGTTTCAGTGTTGTATTCATTGGTGTTTTATGCAAGTAGAGCGGCGGCTACAATTATCAGCAGTCCATAATTATCGACACCTTTTCAGATTTACCAATAAAAAACAATTTTACAAAGGTGAGTTTCAGTTACAACAGTTATTATTGGGTAATTAATCAACCAGAAGACACCCCTCTCGCCCTTTGATCTTGCTGTCTGACGACACAGCTTGTTACCTGAGATGGAATTTTTTTAGCACGATCAGCAATTTGAGGAAAACCCAGACGTTATCATCGCAGGTAAGCATGGTGGAAAGATCATGGACATATTTTTACTTCTCAAATTCAGCGATATTTCATATTCTTGTCAAAACCTGTTTCTTACTCTTTCATCTGACAGTCACCATTTTGTATCTAAACACGTGTTTGAGGTGTTGATAATAGTGATCACTTTCACCAGTGTCCACCATTATCGACACCCTGTGGAATTAAATGACATTTACAACTGTTATGGATCGATCTTTGTGTAACATTGTTGAAGTAGATAAAGTACTTTAAAAAATAAAAGTGCTGTGATTTATAATAATTTTTTTTCTGATTCATAACAGAATGGAATGTTTATCGACTATTTGGAATCCTATTGCAATAAATAGAATTAGACCAGAATTAAATTCCTTGCATATAAAAAATTACATGCTTGAAATATTCAGATTTTTCTATTCTATTCAGAATTTTTGTATTTTTTTTTTTGCAGTTTGTTGTAAATATCTACCACATACTACAATATCGGTAGACATTTTATATTTTGGTTCAAAGAATGACATGCGACCTTTGACCTGGATTTTCATGTGGTTACAATGTCAACTGTCTGTTGGCGTTTATTGGTAAACTACAAAACTAGAAATTAATACAAACAACAACGAATGATTAACAAAATGTGATCTATGAAAATACTTAGAAAGTGGATAGAAAGTGGAACAAAAAGATTTTTTAACACAGGTTAAACATTATCAGTTCATTTGTTTACAAACATTAGAATTACTTCCTCATTTCGTAAGCACCAACATCAATATATTTATATAAAAGAGATTTTACACTAAATACAAGTCTATGTAAAACAAATTTTAAATAAAAAGTTTTGTTAATACCACATACCGATTTTTTTTTTTTTAAATAAATAATCACCCGGATGTCGATAACTGTGGAATGGTGTCACATGATCTGATATGTTAAGTAATCGGGAATCAACTTATTTTTTTCCAGTGGAAGTTTGGGTAATTTTTCATGCACAATTTATGTATTGAAAGTCTTTTCTACTTTTGCAATGGCCAAAAGATCGTTAAGGTGTCGCTAATTGTAGCCACTGCTCTAGTTTCTGGATGCTCAGTTAGTCTCTGTAGCATTAATTTTGGACTATCAGTAATAAAATCTATAGTAAAGAGCAAATCTATAGTAAAGAGACTATGCGGTCTGTGCTTTTACGATTAGCATTGATGCCTACATTGGCCTCAACACACACACACACACACACACACACACACACACACACACACACACACACACACACACACAGAGTGAGTGAGTGTTAGTTTGGCAAACATTCAGTGCTCAAACACATTCAGATGGTCAGGTACTTACCACGATGTTACACAAGTCTAGCATCACCACTTCACAGTACTCCATGACTTTTTCATGCAGCACTGTCATACCCTTACACTAAATTCTGTTATTCTGGCTTTAAGTTGATTCCATGTCTTCTTGTTTTTATCAAACCTTGTTTTTTACTCTTGCTGTGATAGAGAAACTGAGCATGCAGGATTCATTGGGCTCAGTGGTACGTGTGGCATTGGAGACAGCCCAAGGACAGATAGAAGTGGAGCTGGTGCCCACAGTGGAGGTGATGAACTGCTGGCCCAAGAAAGCCCGCTGGCCTCGTCTACTACGGAGGTGGCCGTCTACAGAGTGCATTCGCTGTATTAAGGTGAAAAAGTGAGATGGGGAATGTTATACACTCACAAAAAATATGCCCTGATGTATGTACATGGCTTCCATTGATGTATGTAGGTTTTCAGTCATCCGGTCCTGCAGATCATCGAATTATATAAAACAATTGTATGAACAGTAGTTGAATAGTGTGAAGTTTGAGTACTAGTATGAATATCAGTATGTAACAATTCCCTGAGGTGGGACAATGAGGAACTGGGGACAGTCACTACAATTCAAAATGCACTTTTATTTTTAGCATTCACTTTTCAGGGACGTCTAACACACATACGCATGCCACACGCATTGGGGAACACAACTCACTCTCTCTCTCTCTCTCTCTCTCTCTCTCTCTCGTTACTGGCTATCTGAAAGACACACAGAGACGCATGTTAATAGACAGCTAGGAATTAGACACAGGTGGAAGTTGTCACATGTTACCTGCTGGTTCAACCTGACTCCTCGCCGTTCGCAACTAACGCTCGACCACACCCTCACTCCCACACAGTATTAGTAAGTAAAGACCACTTCTATAGTCATGAAATCCACTATATGGCCAAAAGTATATAGACACCTGATATCACACCCATATGTGGTTCTTCCCCAAACTGTAGCCACAAAGTTGGAAACGCATAATTGTCTAGAAAGTCTTTATAAGCTGTAGCTTTCCAGCTTCTCTTGACTGGAATTAAGGGGCTCAAACCTGTTCCAGTAGGACAATGCCCTATGCACAGCACATCATTTGCTGAGGTTGGAGTGGAAAAACACAAGTGACTTGCACTGAGCCCTGACCTCAACCCCACTGAACACCTTTGGGATGAGCTGGAATCCTGACTGCACTCCAGGCCTCCTTGCTGAAAATCATGTTCTTGTGGCTGAATGGGCAAAACCCTACAGTCATGCTCCAAAATCTAATGGAAAGCCTTCCCAGGAGAGTGGAGCTTAATATAACATCAGAGGGGTGACTAATTCTGGAATGGGGTGTTCAAAAAGCACATATGGGTATGGTTGTCAGGTCCACAAAATTTTGGCCATATAGTGCATATTCAAGACTTTTGGCTTCTTAATATTATATAGCTGCAACGATCTAACGAAATGAAAATGTAAATTAACGTAAATAAGGGCTTATATTATCCAAATAAGTAATTATAGCTTATTGTGTCTCCAAATTAGTGCTAGGTGAGCTTTTCTTAAAGGAATTTTTCTGTCTTTTATAAATCTCTGTCCCATAAATGAACTGTCAGGAAAAGATGCCCAGTTAGCAGTGCTAATTAGCAAATAAGTAAAATATCTTGGATGTCCAACAAGAAAAAAGGCAACTTATCATGGAGCTTGAGCTGTCTCTGCTTCTGACAAGCTCTCATGCACTCCCAATTAGCATATCACCGCTAATGAATGAATTAATTTATTTGTCTGTCTGTGTCTGTCTGTCTGTCTGTCTATCCTGGGGATGCGACATCGGATAACAGGGTTTTGCATTTGGGGATATCCTCTATATTCACACACTCAGGGGCGCCGCTAGAAATCTTGGGCCCTATGAAAGATTACAATTTAGGGCCCCCCCGGTAAAATTTTCAAACTCAAGCAACTGAATTTGAAGTCTGTTTTTGGCTGGCACTTCTACTTTACTATGCATGTGATCAGCTACCTCGCAAGTTTAGGTGACACAATTATTTGGTATATGAACATTTTAAATGCAGAACTGTCAGAATTAGACTGAATAGACTGTTGCCTTAAAATGAAAATTCCATGATATATATGGAAGATATATTTTTTTCTTTTATGAGCAACTATTATTAGGCCACTCAGTAGCCTATGGAGTTCATTCAATCCAAATGTTTGTGTTGAGAGAAATTGCATGCATCACTGTATCAGTATGGATTTATAACATTCTGTATGCACATTATGGATAATCCAGAGCCCTCCAGCAAACATCATCAATAATCAGGATTACAAAATGTATTCCTTTGTTTCCTCCATTTATTGACTTATTGTATGTGATCAAATGTATGCCTTGATGAATAACTACACTAGTTTTTTGATACAATTACATAATGCACTGCAAGAAATCCACTAAGTGTTTTTGGTTTCTTTTAGGCATCACGCATTTATTAGAAAACACAGCAAATGTTCAAATATTCAAGTTAAATACTTAGCAACAGTATCAATAAATCCACACATGAACAATAGCAATGATATCTATGACCACAGCTAATGTGCAAAATCTCATCTCATCTCATTATCTCTAGCCGCTTTATCCTTCTACAGGGTCGCAGGCAAGCTGGAGCCTATCCCAACTGACTATGGGCGAAAGGCGGGGTACACCCTGGACAAGTCGCCAGGTCATCACAGGGCTGACACATAGACACAGACAACCATTCACACTCACATTCACACCTACGGTCAATTTAGAGTCACCAGTTAACCTAACCTGCATGTCTTTGGACTGTGGGGGAAACCGGAGCACCCGGAGGAAACCCACGCGGACACGGGGAGAACATGCAAACTCCACACAGAAAGGCCCTCGCCGGCCCCGGGGCTCGAACCCAGGACCTTCTTGCTGTGAGGCGACAGCGCTAACCACTACACCACCGTGCTGCCCTAATGTGCAAAATATTAAAGTTAAATACTTAACAATATCAACAAACCCACACATGAACAATGGCAAAACATCTAGACTTAATTATACAATAAAGATACCTATGAAAAAAGGTGATAATTTTCACACACAGTGTGATATCCGGACTTCATAATTCATCACACCTGCTCCTGCTTAGCAACTTCTAGAATGTACACCTCTGTTGCGCAGATAGAAAAACTGACAGCTGATCTAAGCTGCGCTAATAGCGGCGCTGTGCACACACGGAGCTACACATTTCACGTGTCCCGCGCCCAGAATCAGACTGCACCATTAGTAAAAAGGGTGGAGGGGTGAAATGACAATATCATAAATAATTCAAGAAAATTGTTATAGCAAATCATAACATGTATAATTTGCATATTTTAACAGATGAAATGAAATATTTTATTTCAAAAACTTACATAAGGCAATACTATTAAAATAATATTAATATCCCTCACAGGCCCCCCTGTCAGTGCCAGGCCCTTAGAATCGTCCTAACTTTTCCCCCCCTAGCGGCGCCCCTGCACACACTTATGATAACTTTTCTGGTTCAGCTTTCACTATTACTGATAGAAACTGGCTTGTTTTTTGTGCCCAGGGTTTTGACAGGATGATTTGACTTATTTGTGATGATGTACTACACATGTTGGAAAAAACACAAAATCTTACTTGACAGTTCTAAGTTTGAATGACTACTTTGTTTTCCTGTGTGACTCACAGATGTGCAGGAACACAGTGCTGTGTATTTTTCCCCCACTCTGCTGACTTATTTAAAAAAAAAAGAGGTCACATTTTAGCTTTAAACTAACAAAACCATATTGTCCATTGTCCATAAGAGCTCAATTAAACAGGCTGAATAGGAAACATAATTAAATGGTATGCATTTCAGTGTAATGGTGGAATTGTTATTTATTTCTAAACACATTTTCTTTTTGTTCTTTGCAGTCTTTTGGTTTCAACCTCATGGCTACTTCTAATTATCACTGGCTGCTGTCATTCTCACGGGCAGAGCAGGTGCTGCTGGCTGGTATAGATGAGGATGGTGGCTGTAGGCGGAAGTGTTACAAGGTGGTGCAACAGCTGAAAGAGGACATATGGTGTCCAGGGAGCAAACCTGTCATCACGTCCCACCATTTACAAGTATTGTATTATATGGATTTTTTCTCTGTCCACCTTGGCCATGTGCAACCTACCTTTTTAACTGGCAGTCTGACTGCATGAAATATAGCATTGAAAAATGTACTGCAATCATAAAACCCATGTTCAGACAGCATCAGTATGATCCACTAGAGGGCCCTCTAGCTCTGATTAACATCCTGATGAATCTGCAGTTAGTTATACGATTCACTTTAATCACTTAAAGGTCCCATGGCATGAAATTTTCACTTTCTGAGGTTTTTTAACGTTAAAACGAGTTCCTCTGACCTTCTTAAGTCACCCCAGTGGCTAGAAATTTCATAATGTGTAAACCAAACTATGCCCAACATTTGAGAATGGCGCGTCAAAACGGCGCGTTGATAAGCTCTTCCCTTTACTACGTCAGCAAGGGAGATGATCCCCATGCCCCCCCTCTGGATTCCCACCCACTGTATGGATTGCCCGCCCAGTTGTAGTGAGGAGACCATAGAGGACACAACAACATGGCATCACCTAAGCGAGCGAAACATGGAAATTGCGCTGTACATGGATGTGACAACACAGAAAAGAGTCTGTTTTTACTGCCGACGGGAGAGCCCCTGAAGACGCAGTGGCTTAATTTTATTTACTTCAATAATACGCCGTCGAGTCTACCTAAGACGGTGTATGTTTATCGGAAGCATTTTCCTGAGGAATGTTTCCACAACTTGGGACAGTACAGGGCAGGTTTTGCACATCAACTGTCACTGAAGCCTGGGTCCGTACCAAGAATCCCTGCCGCATCAGCAACAAACACCGAACAAGTAAGTGTATAACTGGTCGTTTTGCCGTGATTTAAAATCGGTGCGTTAGCCTAGCAATGGCTACATTAGCTGTGCAGCTAACCGCTTCCTGCAGTTAGCCAGGTAATCTGCGCTACAAAACTAAAGAGCATGCAGCATGCTCTGTTAAACTGAGTTTAGTCTGGAAATTGACTGTAACTTATGAGCTTATGTTTGACTATTGCTCTGCAATGCATGTCTTCTGTTGGATAAGTGATATGTTGCTGTAGTTGCTGCTTCTATCCTCTTTGGTTATGGAGTGCGTGTTCAAGCCTAGGGTATTATACGTTCGTAAACTACCACTCCGAACACTCTCACTCTCTGTTCTCTGTGTCACGTTGAGTTTACGAAAGGAGTCCGAGGGAGAACGGGATTTTGTCTTAGCAGCGTGGCTACAGGCGCTGATAGCAGCGAGTATGTGTGTGCGCAGCTTGGTCAAGCCCCTCCCCCTCCCCCCATGGCCCGCCCCCACCCTCTACCCTTCCCCGCCTTCTGCTTCTCATTAGCAAAACGACGCACTGGGAAAAGCGCTGAAATGGGGCTTTCTCCCAGGAGGCTATATTTACGTGCCGAGGGTTCATTTCGAGAAAGGCTGCGGATATAACATCCGGAAGCCTCCACGAGCCCATTTAAAGCATCAACAAAGCACCATGCCATGGGACCTTTAATAATACGTTTCTGTTTGTTTGTGATGCTTTCTATCTTATAACTTATAATTAGTCAAAGAATACTACAGTCGGAGGAAAATGTTTGTACACCCTTTGGAATTTTTTACATTTCTGCCTAAATTGGTCATAAAACATCATCTGAACTCTCCAGCAATCTTAAGAATGAACAAACAGTATCTGCTTGAACTAAAACCACCCAAACATTTGCGTTTTATCATATTTTTATTGACCATAAGATGGAATTATTCACAGGATAGGGAGGCATAAGTAAGTACACCCTTTGATTTAGTAGCTGGTTGACCCTCCTCTGGCTGCAAAAACTTCAACCAGACGTTTCCTGTAGTTGCAGACTAGACGGGCACAACGATCAGGAGAAATCTTGCACCATTCCTCTTTGCAAAACTGTTGTAATTCAGCAAGATTCCTGGGATGCCTGGAATGGATGGCTTTCTTGAGGTCATGCCACAACATCTCGATTGGTTTGAGGTCGGGGCTTTGACTGGGCCTTTCCAGAACGTGAATTTTGTTCTTCTGAAACCATTCTAATGTCGACCTGCTTCTGTGTTTAGGGTCATTGTCCTGTTGCAGGACCCATCCTCTCTTGAGTTTCAACTTTTTGACAGATTGCCTCAGGTTTTTCTGCAAAATATCTTGATATACTTGAGAATTCATTTTCCCATTGATTATAGCCAGTTGTCCAGGCCCAGAGGCAGCAAAGCACCCCCACACCATGATGCTACCGCCGCCATACTTGACGGTGGGGATGAGGTTTTGCTGATGGTGTGCTGTACCGACTTTCCTCCACACATGATGTGGTGTGTTCCCCCCCAAACAATTCAACTTTGGTTTCATCAGACCACAATATGTTTTTCCAGTGGTGCTGAGGAGCATTCAAATGCTTTTTCGCGAACTCCAAATGAGCAGAAATGTTCTTTCTGGACAGCAATGGCTTCCTCCGTGGCCTTCTCCCATGAATCCCATTCTTGTTCAGTGTCTTTCTTATAGTAGATGTGTCCACAGAGATGTCTGCATGTTTCAGTGATTTCCTCAAGTCTTCAGCGGACACTCTTGGATTCTTTTTTACCTCATTGATGATGACTCGCAGTGCCTTTGGAGTGATCTTCGCAGGGCGGCCACTCCTTGGCAGAGTAACAACCGTTCCAGATTGTCTCCATTTATACACAATTTTTCTAATTGTAGACACATGAACACCAAGGGTCTTAGAGATGGTTTTGTAACCCTTTTTAGCTTTATACAAATAAATTATTTTGTGTCTTAAGTCTTCAGACAGCTCCTTTGAGTGAGGCATGATGCACAGAACATGCCTCTCATCAAAACACACCTTTTAACTGGTTTTCCAGTGGGGTGGGTAGCTTACGACACACCTCAGTGATTGGACATCAGGTTGGCTCACACCTGAGTCAAATTGTTTAATCATCTAATTAGTCTAATTAGCTCTTGGATGAGCCTTAGCTAAGGGTGTACTTACTTATGCCTCCCTATCCTGTCAATATTTCCATCTTATGGCCAATAAAAATATGATAACGTAATTGTTTGAGTGGTTTTAGTTCAAGCAGACACTGTTTGTTCATTCTTAAGATTGCTGGAGAGTTCAGGCGATGTTTTATGACCAATTTAGGCAGAAATGTAAAAAATTCCAAAGGGTGTACAAACATTTTCCTCCGACTGTATATTATACATATTCAGCTTATATATGCATGCATTCAACTTGTCACAGGTACAACCCCAAATTAGAAAAAAAGTCGGGACAGTATGTGAAATTCATCCATCCATCATCTGTAGCCACTTATCCTGTTCTACAGGGTCGCAGGCAAGCTGGAGCCTATCCCAGCTGACTACGGGCGAGAGGCGGGGTACACCCTGGACAAGTCACCAGGTTATCACAGGGTTGACACATAGACACAGACAACCATTCACACTCACACCTACGGTCAATTTAGAGCCACCAGTTAACCTACCTGCATGTCTTTGGACTGTGGGGGAAACCGGAGCACCCAGAGGAAACCCATGCAGACACGGGGAGAACATGCAAACTCCACACAGAAAGGCCCCCATTGGCCACTGGGCTTGAACCCAGAACCTTCTTGCTGTGAGGCGACAGTGATAATCACTACACCACCGTGCTGCCCAGTATGTTGAAATTGAAATTAAAAAATGAAAACAATGATTTGTAAATAATATTTGACCTGTATTGTACTGAAAACAATGCAACAGCACATTATTTGATGTTTTACCTCATGAATATTTAAAAATATTTTCCAAAATAAACACCTTTCAAGGGCGGCACGGTGGTGTAGTGGTTATCACTGTCGCCTCACAGCAAGAAGGTTCTGGGTTCAAGCCCAGTGGCCAATGGGCTTGAACCCAGTGGGTTCAAGTGGGTTTCCTCCAGGTGCTCCGGTTTCTCCCACAGTCCAAAGACATGCAGGTTAGGTTAACTGGTGACTCTAAATTAACCGTAGGTGTGAATGTGAGTGTGAATGGTTGTCTGTGTCTATGTGTTGGCCCTGTGATGACCTGGCGACTTGTCCAGGGTGTACCCTGCCTTTCGCCCATAGTCAGCTGGGATAGGCTCCAGCTTGCCTGCGACCCTGTAGAAGGATAAAGCGGCTAGAGATAATGAGATGAGATGAGAATTCCCCACACCTTTCAATTTTGATTCTTGCATCACATTTAAAAAAGTTTTTAAATAGTTGGGACGGTAAAGCATTTACCACTTTGTAATGTTGCCATTCCTTCTCACAACACTGAAAATATGTTTAGAGAGTGAAGACACCAACTGATGAAGTTTTTCAGGTGTTGTTTTGTCCCATTCTTCCTGCAAACAGGTCTTAAGGTGTGCAACAGTGTGGGATCATCGTTGTCGCATTTTTCATTCAAAAATTCCCCACACATCCTCTAAAGGGGACAGGTCAGGACAGCAAGCAGGCCAATCCAGCACCAGCACCCTCTTCTTCTGCCATGACTTTGTAATGTGTGCAGAATGTGGTTTTGCATTATCTTGTTGAAATATGCATGGGTGTCCCTAGAAAAAAATGTCATCTCGAAAGCAGCTTATGTTGATCCATAATCTTCTCAATATGCTTTTCTACCTTAATGTTGCCATCACAGAAGTGTGAGTTACCTTTGCCAAGGGCACTGACACAACCCCATACCATGACAGACCCTGGCTTTTGGACTTGTTGCTGTAACAGTATGGATGATCCTTTTCTTCTTTAGTCTGGAACACGTGATATCCATTTCTTACAATAAAATAAAATAAAGACCTGGAATACTGATTCCTCTGACCACAGTCCATGTTTTCACTGTGTGATGGTCCATCCCAGATGCCTCTGAGCCCAGAGAAGTTGACAGTGCCTCTGGATGTAGTTAACATAAGGCTTCCTTTTTGTACAGTAAAGTATTAACTAGCATTTGTGGATGTAACTCTGTATTGTAGTGCTCGACAAAGGTTTGCCAAAAGTAATTCCGAGTCCATGTGGTTATATCAGCTATAGATGAATGACGGTTCTTGATTCAGTGTCATCTGAGGGATTGATGATCACAAGTGTTCACCTTAGGCTTGTGCCCTTGTCCTTTATGCACCAAAGTTCCTTCAGATTTCTTGAATTATTTCATGATATTATGCTTCATAGAGGGTGAAATATCCAAATCCCTTCCTATCTTATTTTTGAGGAACATTGATTTTTAAAAATTTCAATTATTTTCTCACACATTTGTTGACAAACTGGAGGTCCTCAGCTCATTTTTGCTCCCCAAAGACTAAGCCTTTCCTGAGTACCACGTTTGTACCAAATCATGATTACAATCGCCATTTGACATCACCTGTTTCAAATCACATCATGATTTAATTGTTTACCTCATTACTAGCCCATAATTGCCCCCATCCCAACTTTTTTCAGAATGTGTTACAGGCCTGAAATGCATGAATGGATGTATATTACCAAATGAAATTAATTTGACCAGACAAAACATGAAATATCTTGGGTTCAAACTGTCTGCAATAAAAGACAAGGCAAATTAAATTTAGAAATCACTGCTTTCTCTTTTTATTTGCATTTTCCATACTATCCCAACTTTTTCTGATTTGGGATTATAATTGTTCTTCTAGATTTTCAGTTTGGTATACCTAAAATTATTAACATTTGTGTGTTCCTATTTTTTTTTTCTGGTTCTGCTTTAGACTCTGCTGTTCTGGACATGTGAGAAGTATCCGAGCACCAAGGATTGGTGCAACTTACGAGAGTGTGTGCTGCGTTTGGTGCAGAAGCTGCATAAATGTGTGTCGCAGCGCTACCTCAGGCACTACTTTGTGTGCACCTGCAACCTGCTGAAGTACACTAATACAAATGAGCTAGATGATTTGGCCAAGAAAATTTCCGAGTTCCTCAGCAATCCAAGCACTTATTTTCATTAGGAGCTCATTTTAGTTCTTATAGCATTGTTTTATTTGAGTAATATGTAATGTGTAATTAATAGCTCAGCACATAGTAGAAATAGATAGATAGTGCAGTGATGACTAATGTTAGGGTCAAATGTGTAGATGATAATGTAGTATCATTCAGCATTGAGAATTCAGCACAATTACATCATGTAGATATTAGATGTTTGAATACATAACTATTGAATAAAAAAGCTAATTTCATGTTACCCTTGAAATCAAGGGTTTTTACTGTGTTGTCATGATTACTGAACGATTGCAAAAACTAAAGTTTTTGGTCAAGTGTTTAAGATACATTGCCTTGCACTTACGACTGGGTACCTTGTGGTGGTACATGTTCATCGTTCATGCGTATGCATGTACATGCATACAGAAGGACATCATATGGTCGCAAGAGCTATCAAAAATCAGGTCGATGCATTACCATATTCTCTTAAGTATGGAGCTCCACTATAAATATTTTTCATACCTCAGACAGTATCTATATGTCAGACATCCCTGCCTCTATAGAATAATTGCTATAACATGCTTATGATCCACTTAGATTTATAGTCTCAGACCATGTTGCAACACATAACAGTATACAAGAATACATAAAGTGCAAATACACAGCAGTGTAAGATGAGTGCAGGTCAATAAATACACAGAACATGGGCTTTAAACTATATGGTAGTGTAACAGCAAAAGATATATATTTAACAGTAAATAGTACAGCGTTCCATAAAATATCTGATGCAGTTTTGCTAAGTGCAGTGGGCAGTGGCATTGAGTCATACTGACTTAGGTGTTTGACTAATCCAAGCAAGCTTTGGGAGGCAGCAATCAGGGTGTTGATTAATCTGACTGCCTCAGGGAAGAAACTGTTGCAGAGTCTGCTGATGGTCAGATGCTCCTGTACCTTCTGCTTGATGGCAGGAGGATGAAAGGTCCATGAGATGAGTGAGAGGGGTCATCTGCACTGTTGGTGGCTTTGAAGATGCTGCGGTTATTGTACGAGGTATTGGGGGTGGATAGAGAGACCTTGATAATCTTTTCAGCTATTCTCACAATCTGCTGCAGGGTCTTGCAGTTGGAGATTGTGCAGTTTCTGTGTCACATGGTGAGACAGCTGGTCAGGATGCTATCTATTGTCCCTCTATAGAAAGTGGTGAATGGGAGGGGTGAGATTGGCTCTCATCAGTTTCTACAGGAAATGGAGACTTTGCTGGGCTTTCTTGGCCTGGCAGGTGGTGTTGAGAGTCCAGGAGAAGTCCTCCATCATGTGTACACCAAGAAACTTGGAGCTTTTTACTCTCTCCACAGTTGTTCCATTGATGTACAGTGGTGAGTGGTCTACTCGGCTCCTCCTGAAGTCAACAATAATCTCTTTAGTATTACCAACATTAAGAGATAGATTGTTGTGTCTACAGCATTCTGCAAGCTGGTTTACCTCTTCCCTATATACTGAGTCGTCATTGTTGTTGATGAAGCCCATAAATGTAGTGTCATCAGTAAACATGATCATGTGATTTGAACTGTACTTTGCAGCACAGTCATCAGGGTAAACAGCAGTGGACTGAGGACACAGCCCTGGGGAGCACTAGTGTTCAGTCCGGTGATACTGGAGGTGTTGTTGCCAATACTGACGGTGTGGGCTGTCCCTGTCAAAAGTCCACAATCCAGTTGCAGAGGGGGATGGGGGGGGTCAGCCAGGCCCAGCAGGCTCAGCTTTCTGATCAGTTGTTGTGGGATGAGTGTGTTGAATGCTGAACTGAAGTCTACATATGAACGGCATCCTTACATAGTTGTTCTTTTTGTCCAGGTGAATCAGAGAAAGGTAGATTATAGCCAATTTTGAGCAGTTGGGATGGTAGGTGTACTGAAATGGGTACAGTGTGGCAGGAAAACTGCTTTCTATGTGTTTCATGACTAGCCACTTGAAGCACTTCATGATGACAGATGTAAGTGCAATGGGCTGGTATTCATTCCAGCAGGACACAGATGATTTCTTCAGCACAGGGATGATGGTGGTCATCTTGAAACACACAGGGACAACTGCTTTCCACAGGTTAACTCTGGACAGAGACTCCTTGACATCTACTGCAGACAGATAATATACTCCTAGTTGGTGGGAGCTGGGGTGATCTTCCCAATGGCCTGTTGTCCTGTACCTCGAACCATGTGTAGACATTTGTTCAGTGTTCAGAGATTGTCCTTTTAAACACTGTGAATAAAAGCTGTAAACATGGTCTAAAGTGTTCATTCCAAGAGCCATAAAAATCAACATGCTGGTGCAAGTTTGGTTGCACTGATTTCAAGTTTGTGTGGTTAAAGTCCCTGGTGACAATGAAAACATCTGTCAGGGTAAGCTGTCTGTAAGTTAGCCCCATAGAGTTCACTTAGCACTTCTCTGGCCTTAGCACTAGGTGGAATGTACACTGTAACAATAAGCACAGTGATAAACTCTCTTGGGAGGTATGATGGCTGGCACTTTACAGTCATAAACTCCACCTCCAGTGAACAGTAGTTCAAAACCACATCATTTCTGCACCATATGTTGTTTGTGTAAACGCACAGACCACCACCAGACAGTGCTGCTACTGTGATACACCTTGATAAGAGAACATTTCCAAATCTATTATTCATAAAAGTGTAACATTATTTTATTAGCGCAGGTAACAGCCAGCCAGATGTTTAATAATATTTTAATATTTTATTGTGAAGTTTAATGTAATGTAGGAGGAAAGAAAAGAGAAAAATAGGAAAACGGAACCAAAGTGCAGTTACCGTCACAACACGGTAACCAAAGGTGGGGGGACTCCTCCCTCTTCTCTCAGACAGAGATTCAGAGAAGAATTGGCGGTTCACTCCTTCACTAACACACTCCATAATCAGGTTTTCCAGGTTGGTACACGGTGAAACTTATACAAACTGCTTCCTCCTGAAGTGTACAGTGATATATTGTAGGTGTAATGAGTCCGTTGTGGAGTTTTTCATGTGTGTATCCGAGCTAATGAGCCGCGTTTATAATCGCGAGGTACGAGTTTTTTTTTTTAACAATGGCGCTAGCGGCCATTTAGCATGTTAGCACTGTGACTGTGCATGTGTGATTCTGTGTGCTGGTGTTCTCACTCCCTGCCATGTTTTATTTCGGTTTCTGAGGCATTCTGACACGTTAGAAAAATACAGTTAATGTGAAATGAAGGAAAGTTTACTCTTTATAACTTAAATTAAGAGTTCTCTGAAGTTATATAGGAGCCGTTTGGTGTCCGGTCTGTGGTTAGAGATGCACTATAAGCTAAATGATTATCCCTGTGTGTGTGTTGTTTCATGTTTTCACTCTAAAGTCATTTGAATATTAATTTACAGCCAACAATGGTTTATGATTTACATTATTACATTAATAAGAAGATGGATTTCTTGAGTTGAAGACAGATATACATTCATATAGATTAAAACATGATTTAACGTTCTGATAATATTGCACTTGAGAGAAAGTGATTTTTTTTTTGTAAAGACATATTATTTCTGCAGGGATGAGAATTTTCCGCCGATCGGCGGATTTCCGACTTTTTCAGACCAAAATGATCATTTTTGAGCGTGCGCGCGCAACATTAAGGTCTGCATCACGCATCTTAGAATGTGCGCGCGCGAGGGAGACTGTGTGCTTGTTCATGTAGCGCATGCCAGACAAAGAGCATCCTGATTGGGTTACTCAGCAAAATAAGCCAATCAGCTTTCAGTGTGGGCAGGCTTTTATCTCTTTTCTCGAGGACCGGAGTTTTCAGCTGAGTCAACACAGCCTACAGGATCGGCATGGCAGAGAGAGCACGCGCGCGCCCGAAAAAACCAAAGCACAAAACCCACTTCAGCTCAGATTACACAAAAGAATCTCCCTGTCTAATAAGAATCTCCCTGTCTAATAATAATCTCCCTGTCTAATAATAAAGAAAATAAATAAATAAAATAGCAGAAATCATTAGCCCCTGGAACCCCTGGGCCCCGCCCCCCTGGGCCATGGGCCCCGCCCTGGTTTTTTCAGACTTTTTAAATATTTTTCATTCTCATCCCTGTTTCTGTGAATGTGTGCGTGTGAGTGAGATGTTGCCTATGGAGAGGTAAAGAGTAGAGACATCGGTATTGGTGTATTCAAACTGAAACATAACTACACAGGGGAATGTTTATTGTTTTATACTGTGATTTGTGTAATAAACAGACAGAGATTCGGAGAAGAAATGGCGGTTCGCTCCTTCACTAACACACTCCATAATTCTGTTTTCCAGGATCCCTTCCAGGACAGTGAAGAGCAGTGAACCCAAGTTAAAAATTCATTTGTTACTGCAGTTACTTAGCTTTTTGAAACTCATAACACTATCCTGTCACCATGATGTGTGGTTAGCCCAGCTAGCTGAATGGCTGCATCCAGAGTGCTGTTGCTGAGCCACATTTCCGTAAGAACATGCAAGACACAGCAGTCCCTGAGTTCATGCTGGGTAGATAACTGTAGTCTGGAAGAATTAGTCCTTGGAGACAAGAATGGATGGTAGAGCTCGATGACTAGGGTTAGCCTTTAGCCTAGCACAGATGCTGACTTGCTTACTGCCATACTGTATATCCTGTAGTTAGTTGCAGAGTTCACTTTAGATTGAATATTAATTCTGTATTAACCCTGATTAACCATATTCAGTTCATCAGTTAGATCAGAAGCAACAGTGGTTAGGCAGCTATTAATTAAACAGAAGATGAAACAGAGATTGCAGGCAAACAGTTTAAGATGTACAGTGGTGTGAGAAATAGCATGCGTAGCACCAGAGCAGGAAAGAGGAGCTCATAAACAAACCTAAGGCATGCGGTCTCTATATTAAGGAATAGGTGAAAACCAGACTGAAAGAATTTACAGTGACTGTTAGAAATTAAATAAGACAGAGATGCAGCATTTTCTCACAGTTTTAAGTTCAGAAGGAATAATGCTAGAGGTTAGGCTAATATTAATCAAAAGGGGGAAGGGAAGACAGGGATTGCAGGCACTTTCAGAGTGGAACAGATGCAAATTCTATAAAATTTAAAGTCAGAATACCACGAAAAATACTATATATGCAGACCTAGTGGCTTAAAACTGGGAAGAAGAGGCACATAGTGCTTTGAAAGAAAATTGTGAAAAGAAGGGCTAAGACTGGATATCAAGTGTTGACTAGAAATTATTTTATTTTGAAAGAATTGCAAAAATGAACCACACAGCTCAGAAGAACTTAAAAGAGTAACAACTAGGGAATTAAAAAGTATGTTTATGGCAGCAAAAATATTTCAAGCTTCCAACTAGCACTGGAAATTATGGTAGAGCTACATTTAAGACAGTTCTATATGTAGATGAAGCTTGTGGATAAATAATAAGGCTGAATTTCTTCTAGAGCCCCTTAAGGCTAGTTCTTTTCATGACATGGAGCTTGAGAAAAAAAAAATATAAAGAGGAGCAAGAGAAAGGTTTAGACCTAGTCTTCATGGGAACACATTCTTTTAAAGCAGCAGAAATTTAATGATTGTGTTAGTGAAAAGTCACAGAGGAAAGAGTGGAGGTGTATCTGAGGGAGAAAAGGAGAAGAGATCAATATATTTCAGGTTTTGAAAGGAGCCTTCTTATATAGTTTTGGGGAAATGGAATTCTATAAGGTTTTGGTCAAAAATACCAGTCTCATACCTCAGACATTGAAACCTGAAGTTTTTTTCAGTGAAAAATTTGAGTTGTAGATGGTATTCAGTGTTTTTTGAAGATGTTTTGCAATCATTAACACTCATGAATGCCCCTGGAAACTGAATTGCTATGTGAATGTATGGGATGAGCATCACTTAAGATGCTATCAGTAAGGACATTTACAATTATAAACCTCAGAATATTTAACAAGCCCCCATGCACAATTCAAAAATAAAACCAGAAAAACACTCGGAGAGCGCAGACCTCCGCCAAGAATCCTTTAAAAAAATCCGGGATCCAGAAGGTGATCTGGATCACCGCCAAAATTTAATGGATTGTTACTTGTGCCCAGTCACACCTCTGGAAAAAAATTCAGAGCAATCCATTCTTAACTTTTTCCGTAATGTTGCTAACAGACAAACAAACAAACCAACGCTACCGAAAACATAACCTCCTTGGCAGAGGTAATACTAATAACATATATTGGATACAAAAGATGGTGAGGTTCTTAATGTGAAGTGGAATGAGTATGAGAGCATTTGCATTCTCCACTCTCTTCTTGAGCTAACCCATCTCATACAGAACTATGATTGAACTTTTGCCAAGGTTGTTCTGCTACACCTTCTAAACTGGTCAGCTGTATGAGCTTAAAATATGTGATGTTCTACTAAAGCAAGGATGGAAGGAGCTAATTTCTCTCTTTAATTAGAGGTTGGCAGCTGTAGAAGTGAACACACAGAGGAGTACGATTAGATGAAGTACGGCAATAACTGTAGTGAGAAAAAGTGGACCACATATGAGGGACTGAGCTGCCAGACAGTGTCATGACAATTAATTAACCCCTTGCCATAATTTAGAACCGTACAGTGTAGGTTTTAAGTAACTATACAGTTTCACTTCTTTGTTGCAGCAATATTGGAGTTGAAATGAAAAAAAAGTTCCTACTACCATCTGGCAAGACACACTGCAATACAGATGGGGAAGTCAAACTCTTGTGGTTACCAGAGAACTAGCCCCCCACTGTAACCTTAGCTGTATAGGTGAGAGGCCGAGGGCTATTGAAATGGAGATCGGCGCCGTACCCATACGCCTTAAAGAGTTAGTTAGTATTGGGACAGAAGACTGCCTGTGAAGACCAGATTCTGGCATGAGAGGGACTTTGACTTGATTTTTGATGGTGTGCGTTACTGGCATTAACATTTTTTGGTCCTCATGAGGGGGGACAACAACAGAGGCCAGATGCAAATGTCACCATTATTTTTCTTTCTATTTTCTCTCTTGTGCATGAACTAATAATATAATGACAGAGCTGGACAAGATGCATCTGTTCACTCATTTATGCAATTGCTTATGGTCCTGTGAAATGTGGACACTGTGTTTATGAAAAGCTCTCTGAGATCTGATATACTGAGGAAATGGCATGGAAAGGAATGATCAAGAAGAACATAAGGAAGATTTACAATATATATTATATAATCACAATATAATGAATAATCACAAATAAACTGTGCAGCTCTGTCTACTAACATTATTTTCAAGTCTTATATGAACTGACAAAAAATACTGAATCAAGAATCAAAGCAGTAGCCTGGATGACTGATTCTATCTAATATTTTTTACAACTGAAAGACAGTGCCTACATTCTGTAGCTGCCAGCCTCCCTGTATTTACTTCTCTAGATTGCCCTTGTGATGGACTGGTGTCTGATTCAGGGTATATTCATATCCAGTGTTCCCAGGATAGACTCTGGATCCACCACAACCCTGGACAGGATAAAGTCCTTACTGAAGGAGAATGAATGAATTAATGCAAGGCATGAACAATGCATGGTCCAATATCATCTGACTATTTCACTCCAACACCAGAATACTGGGCCATTCATTTGATGCTCATCTGATTCTCATCCATTATCTATACTGATTATCCATCAGGGTCACAGAGGAAACTGAAGCCAATCCCAGCTGACTTTGGGCGAGAGGTGGAGTACACATCACAATTCTATCGCAAGGCTAATACAGAAATGAACAACCATTCACACATTGACACTTATGGACAATTTAGAGAAACCAGTTGACCTAATCCACAGGCCTTTGGAATATTAGAAGAAACTGGAGCACCCTGAGGAAACACATGCAGGTATGGGGAGAACCTGCAAACTCCACACAGAAAGGCCCCAGTCACCCACGAGGGTCAAACCCAGAACTTTCTTACTATGAGGTGATAGTGCTAACAACTGCACCACCATGCCACCCTGATTCTCCTGACTTCACCATGTACTCACTGTTTATACGTATACCAGGTTTTCATTAGCCCATTGCAATATCCTGCCTTCATTTCTAATTACAGAACAGAGCTTTTATATTCTTGTTTGTTTTTTCTTGTTTCTGATAATGCTGGATTTGTTTACTGATTGATGCACTTTGCCTATCCCTTTTGTTTTGACTGTTTTATCTATTGCTTGCCTGTTTGGATTTGCCTGCCTTTACAACTATGATTCTATCTTCTGTTTATTCTGATATAAACTCTGCACTTGCATTCTCTCTCTGTCTCTCTCACTGCAGCCAGTTACAGAATCCATCACAAGTATTTCTCCCAGAGAACATCTGTTACAGATGTGCCAGCTAATTACAGTCTTTGTAAAACTCTAAACAGTTCTATCAGTTGCATTATCTCATCTCATCTCATTATCTCTAGCCGCTTTATCCTGTTCTACAGGGTTGCAGGCAAGCTGGAGTCTATCCCAGCTGACTACAGGCGAAAGGCGGGGTACACCCTGGACAAGTCGCCAGGTCATCACAGGGCTGACACATAGACACAGACAACCATTCACACTCACATTCACACCTACGGTCAATTTAGAGTCACCAGTTAACCTAACCTGCATGTCTTTGGACTGTGGGGGAAACCGGAGCACCCGGAGGAAACCCATGCGGACACAGGGAGAACATGCAAACTCTGCACAGAAAGGCCCTCGCCGGCCACGGGGCTCAAACCCGGACCTTCTTGCTGTGAGGCGACAGCGCTAACCACTACACCACTGTGCCACCCCAACTGCATTAGAATGAGTTAAATTAAACCCTGTAGGAAGATAGTGTTCCGGGGTCAGGGTCAGTAACCAAACAGAATGGCCACCTGATATATCTAACAGCCACCCACAATGTCTCAGTGTGTTGGGATTTTTTAAAATAATTTTTTTGTAAAACACACTTTATGTACTGTATTTTACAAGCTAAACACATCAAGGGAGTCTTAAAACTCAGTCTGGAGTAATTCAGTTCCAGTGGTCTGTTTTCTTCTTTTCTTTTCTTTCTTTTTTCAATTTACAATCTACCGAGGTGTGTACCTTATTTTGTAACAAAAAAAGATTTCTGAAATTGATACTAGCTGTCTAAGCAATTATAGTAAACTATGCTCTATTGTTCATCCATATTTAAGATATAGTCTACTGTATAAGCAAATACATTTTAGATAATATAGAAATTATATTTTATAAGTTAACCTAATACAGTCATCTTTACATACATATGTACATACATTACTTTGCAGTAATTATATTTAAATGCCTAATTTCAAATACTAGCTCCATGTTTTGTAGTGAGAATATTTGTCCGTGCAAGTTCTGATGATCATTTATCGAAGCAAAAGTGATACAGACACATCCATCCATCCATCCATCCATCCATCCATTATCTGTAGCTGCTTATCCTGTTCTACAGGGTCGCAGGCAAGCTGGAGCCTATCCCAGCTGACTATGGGTGAGAGGTGGGGTACACCCTGGACAAGTCGCCAGGTCATCGCAGGGCTGACACAGAGACAAACAACCATTCACATTCACACCCACGGTCAATTTAGAGCCACCAATTAGCCTAACCTGCATGTCTTTGGGGGAAACCGGAGCACCCGGAGGAAACCCATGCGGATACAGGGAGAACATGCAAACTCCACACAGAAAGGCCCTCGCCGGCCGCTGTGCTTGAACCCAGGACCTTCTTGCTGTGAGGCAACAGTGCTAACCACTATATCACTGTGCCGCCCTGATATAGATACAAAAAAGATTAAATGTTTGTAATCTTGTTGTTACAGCATCCCTTTTATTGTCACATTTTATTAATGCTATTTACATCTGAATGAAAAAGACCTGAGTTCCCTTGTGGCTACATCCATTCTGTAATTTAGTTCTAAATGCTGTAGGTGTTTAACACAAATTCAGAAGTTGTAAATATAGTGCTGGAAGGTTGTGAGAATTCTTTGTGACTGCCAGCAATAAATCAACTCTTGTCTGTCCAAATCATCAACGGGATGATTAAAATAACAAAGCCTCCTCAATGTATCCAAACTATCAAATGCCAGCTCCATGGCTTAACATATATGTATATGCTGCCTGGCAACAGTAAAGCAGACTCATGGTAATGGCCACCATCTTTCAATTTTCTCTTCCCTGCTTGCCAGTAGCTCATGCCAAAGATAATAGAGATTCATGAGCTTGAACAGTGCTGATAGTTTACTTTCATGTTAAGTATGCTTAGTGTGGTAGTCAGACAAAATGAAAGAAATATAGAAAACTTTAGGGATTTGACTCTTCCGCTGCAGTTATTTAAGAAGACATTCAAGGTATTCAACACATTCAAGACATACTTAAATATATTCACATGTGATTATGTGATTTAAACATGACTGCTTTTGTCATGCTCACTTTCCCAAAGGAGCTAAACTTCCTCCCTGTACAATTCCCAGTTGCCTCTGTTGGAAAGAACTGACCTTATAATTTTTAAAGTATGATTATATTTTACACTGGAGAATATTTAACTGTGTTTATAGCATTTCTATTTCCATGTGTGTGTGTGTGTGTGTGTGTGTGCATGCATGTGTGTGTTTGTGCCTCCAGTTATTGAGTGCACAGAAACAAGTTGCTCTTTGTTTCAGGTGCCAGGTTTAGGGTAGATAATGTATTTCTCTCTCTCTCTTTCTCACACACACACACACACACACACACACACACACACACACACACTCTGACCATTGACTCTTTAATGTAATGTTGGATCTTTTGGTGACTTGACAGACTGATAGTGTGGTGAGGTTGGAATAGCAAACGGAAGTAGCAAAGTGAATAGTTACTGCCTAGTTACGCACTGGGTTCAGGGGACATTTTCTTGGATGGTTGCATAGGGCCCCCATCTAACACCCTTTGTTCGTTTCTTTTTATTTCAGGTAATGAAAAAGGCAATTCAGCACAACCCCTGAATCACATCCTGCTACTTAGTAGGGCGAATGTTGAACAGCTTTCCCTGTGTGTACTGTCAATTTTGTTATCATCTGAGAGACTATTCTTCTTCTTCTTATTATTATTATTATCCGGCCGACAGGCCGATGAGCTTATGCCATCATGTGTTGTCCATCCATCGTCCATCTGACGTTGTCCACATTTCACAAAAATCACTTCTCCTCTGTCAATTATTCACCGATTTTTATTCTTTTTGGCAGGAAGCTGGGTCTGCCTGGGGTGCATATGGCTTCTAACCAACTTTGCATAATTGCAATTAATAATGAAGATATGGAGTAATTAAGCCCTAATGAGCAGTTACCACACAAATTGCTTCTTCTCCCTCAATTCTTCACCAATTTTGATTCTTTGTAGCAGGAAGGTAGGGGTGCCTAGGGTGCATATAACTTCTACCCAGATTTGCTTAATTACAATTATTAATGAAGTTATGGACTAATTACGCCTTAAGGAGTAGTTCAACAAAAATCGCTTCTTCTTGGTCAATTCCTCGTTGCTTTGGATTATTCCTGGCGAACAAGTAGGTATTCCTTCGGTGTATATAGCTTCTATATATAGCTTGTATATAGTGTATATAATTTGCAACATTTATTGTGCAAGGTGGCCCACTTTAGCCCATTCCTTTGGGGCTAGATGAGGCCAGAGTGAGCTATGCCATCATTGACGGTATTATTATTATTAGTAGTAGTAGGAGTAGTAGTAGTGGTGTTGTTTTATTTTAATCATATTTTTTAAAGATTCTCTTAAAAAGACAGGAAGTAAGAAAAGACTTCCTGAAAGGACTACTTTTTCAGAGCAGTCCATTCTGTTCTGGTTTGTAAAACTTCTTAAGTACCAGGAGTTCATGTGCATGTATTTGTTCAGATTCAAGGACATTCACACCCAGTGAAATACTCTTATCCTTTTTTCTCCTGTCTCATTCTCATTTTCTGTAAAACAAAGCAAACAAAAACAATGGCATGCATAGTCTTTATAGAAAAAGAAGCACAACAAAGTATTACGCTATTCTTTACCTTAAGTGTAACTGTATTTTGGTAGACCTAATCCTAATGAATATAATTCTTTTCATAATATTCCATCCTTTTTATTTATTATTTGTTCTCTGTGTCATCTATGTCTTACCTCTCCTTCTTTGAAGAAAGTCTGAAGGATTTCAGTGTATATATATTTATTTTTGCAGAATAGGATTTCATTTGGTTGGATTGTTGTTGTTGTTGCTTCTCTTGCTCTTCAGACCTGCCTGATTGATCCTGATACCCTACTTCTGACTGGAGTCTCATCAGGATGGCCCCATATGGACAGTTGAAAGATACACTTAGGCTACGTTTACACTAGACCGTATCTGTCTCGTTTTCTTCGCGGACGCACTGTCCGTTTACATTAACCCCCTGAAAAAGCGGGGAAACGGGAATCCGCCAGCGTCCACGTATTCAATCTAGATCGTATCAGCTCCGGTGCTGTGTAAACATTGAGAATACGCGAATACGCTGTGCTGAGCTCTAGCTGGCGTCTCATTGGACAACGTCACTGTGACATCCACCTTCCTGATTCGCTGGCGTTGGTCATGTGACACGACTGCTGAAAAACGGCGCAGACTTCCGCCTTGTATCACCTTTCATTAAAGAGTATAAAAGTATGAAAATACTGCAAATACTGATGCAAATACTGCCCATTGTGTAGTTATGATTGTCTTTAGGCTTGCCATCCTTCCACTTGCAAGTAATAAGTGATATGCGCTGGGATCTCACACACAGCGGCTCAGTCCCGAATCGTGGCTTGTTCACTTCACTCGCGCGCTCTGTGAGCTGCGCAGGGCCGGAGTGCGCACCCTCCAGAGGGCACTCGCTGTTCAGGGCGGAGTGATTTGGAGCGCAGGATGCCTGCGGAGCCGAGCGTATCCGCGTATTGGTGTTGCTGTGTGCACGGCTAACGGTTTTAGTGTCAACGTGAATCGTTTTAAGAACGTTAATCTGATGATCCGCTGATTCGACGTAATGTAAACGTAGCCTAAGATGGCTCTGGACACTTACAGCTTTGCTACAATGCCATGATAACTTTAGGATTGCAGTTGTCATGAACACTTTTGCACTCAAGTCTCCATCAATGAACAGTTGATAAATTCAACAAAATAGACTTCATTCTAAAGCTATAATGAATTTCCTGATTACACAGTTGTACTTTGTGACTATATAGGATATAGTTATAGAAGCAAGTTATTCACGCTACTGTATCTGTTATCACCCAAATAAGGATGGGTTCCTGTTTGAGTCTGGTTCCTCTCAAGGTTTCTTCCTCATGTTGTCTCAGGGATTTTTTTCCTTGCCATAGTCACCACAGGCTTTTTCGTTAGGGATAAATAAATTTACTAGGAATAAAAACAGTTCATATGTTTAAAGTCTTTATTTTTCTGGAAAGCTGGTTTGTCAAGTTTATTTGTATAGCGCTTTTAACAATAAACATTGTCGCAAAGCAGCTTTACAGAATTTGAACAACTTAAAATATGAGCTAATTTTATCCCTAATCTATCCCCAGTGAGCACACCTGTGGCGACGGTGGCAAGGAAAGACTCCCTCAGACGACATGAGGAAGAAACCTCGAGAGGAACCAGACTCAAAAGGGAACCCATCCTCAGTTGGGCAACAACAGACAATATGACTAACATTAACAGTCCTAACATAAAGTCAGCTTCATTGATGCTATAAACCCCCCACTGACAGAAACCCGAGTGCAAAACTGCCCAAGACAACTGCAGTCCGAAAGTCAGCAAGTCAACTGCAGTCCCAAAGTCAGCAAGTCAACTGCAGTCCCAAAGTCAGCAAGTCAACTGCAGTCCCCAGCCACAAAAGCACCACTGAAAAAGAAGAAACCTTTATTTGTCACATGCACACTTCAAGCACAGTGAAATTCATCCTCTGCATTTAACCCATCTGAAGCAGTGAACACACGCACACACACACACACACACACACACACACACACACACACACACACACACACTTAGAGCAGTGGGCAGCCACACCAGAGTGCCCGGGGGAGCAGTCAGGGGTTAGGTACCTTGCTCAAGGGCACCTCAGCCCAAGGCCACCCCACATCAACCTAACTGCATGTTTTTGGATTGTGGGGGAAACTGGAGCACCTGGAGGAAACCCACACAGACACGGGGAGAACATGCAAACTCCACACAGAAAGACCCTCGCCAGCCACTGGGTTCGAACCCAGAACCTTCTTGCTGTGAGACAACCATGCTAACCACTACACCACCGTGCCGCCCTGCAAGAGTCCAGAGCGTCCTCCAGGCATGACCCCCAACTGTCCACATGGGGCCGCCCTCCACAGGAGCGATGCGATGAGACTCCAACGAGACACAGGGCACCAGGATGGATCAGGCAGGTCCGAGGAGCAGAAGAAGTCAGCATCTCGATCCCAGGACCGACATGTAACTCAGAGGGACAGATTTTTTTTTTGGGGGGGGGGAGAGAGAAGAGAGAGAAAACACAGGTTGTTAGGTATGCCCAATGTCACCTGAATAAGTAGGAACAGTATACATATTGCACTGAGTACAAGCAGGGACTCTGGCAACTAACTGTGACAGCATAACTAAAAGGGGAGAGCCAGAAGGTAACACAGGCATGAGGGAGCCTTGGGACATAAAGCAGCCAGTCACTACACCATCAACAAACTCGAGTGAGCAAGCGAGTGGGGGACTGACAGCATCCATACATCCCAGTTTACCAAAACACTATGTCTGAGGACCCTCCAGATCTACACCTTTACCTCATAAACACCATTAACAAAAAGCTTGACTAAACAGATATGTTTTCAGCCTAGACTTAAACACTGAGATTGTGTCTGATTCCCAAACACTACTTGGAAGGCTGTTCCATAACTGTGGGGCTTTGTAAGAAAAGGCTCTGCCCCCTGATGTAGCCTTCACTATACGAGGTACCAGCAGATAGCCTGCACTTTTTGTTCTAAGTAGGCATGGCAGGTCATAGAGGACCAGAAGTTCACTCAGGTACTGTGGTGGGAGACCATTCAGTGCTTTAAAGGTCAATAGTAGTACTTTATAATCAATACTAAATTTGATTGGGAGCCAATGCAGTGTGGATAAGACAGGCGTGATGTCATATTTTCTAGTTCTAGTAAGGACTCTTGCTGCTGCATTTTGAACTCACTGGAGCTTGTTTATGCACTTATTGGAACATCCAGACAGTAAGGCATTACAATAATCCAACCTGGAGGTAACGAAAGCATGAACTAGTTTTTCCACGTCATGTAGTAACATGACGTATAGTGAAGGCTACATCAGGGGGCAGAGCCTCTTAGCAATATTTCTGAGATGAAAGAAAGCTATCCGGGTAATGTTATCAATGTGAGTTTTGAATGAAAGACTGGGGTCTATAATCACTCCGAGGTCTTTTACTGCTGCACATGAAGAAACAGAAAGGCCATCCAGAGTTACTGTGTAATCAGAAAACTTACTTCTAGCTGCATGTGGTCCTAGTACAAGTAATTCAATCTTGTCAGAGTTAAGCAGAACGAAATTAATAAGCATCCAGTGTCTAATGTCCTTTACACATTCCTCAATTCTATTAAGCTGGTGTCTCTCATCAGGTTTTGCAGAAACATACAACTGTTGCCCCTTTTCCACCAAAGCAGTTCCAGGGCTGGTTCGGGGCCAGTGCTTAGTTTGGAACCGGGTTTTCTGTTTTTTGACAAAGAACTGGCTCTGGGGCCAGAAAAACTGGTTCCAGGCTAGCACCAGCTCTTTGCTGGGCCAGAGGAAAGAATTGCTTATGTCAGCGGGGGGGGGACGGAGTTGTTAAGACCAACAACAATCGCAAGATCGCGAAATGTCACCATTTTTAAACGCCGAGAAGCAGCAGCTGTACAAACGCGAAGTCATTCATTGTTGTTGACAGTCTTCTTCTCCGTGTTGTTGTTGCTTTGATATTCGTGCCAAGGTTTATGCAAACGCAGCGACATAACTGACGTATACAGCGATGTAATGACGTGGCTCCCCTTAGCACCACGAGCTATGGAAAAGCAAACTGGTTCTCAGCTGGCTCACAAGTTGAACGAGTTGTGAACCAGTGCCAGCACTGGCCCCAAACCAGCCCTGGAACTGATTTGGTGGAAAAGGGGTAAGTGTGTCATCAGCATAACAGTGGAAACTAATACAATGTTTATGAATAATATTACCCAGAGGTAACATATATAAAGAAAAAAGCAGTGGACCCAAGACAGAACCTTGTGGAACACCAAACTTTACCTCAGTACGTCCAGGAATATCACCATTTATTATCAATATACTGATAACGATCAGTTAAATAAGACCTGAGCCAGGAGAGGGCCATTCCCTTAACTCCCACAACATTTTCTAGTCTATCCAGGAGAATGGAATGGTCAATGGTATCAAATGCTGCACTAAGGTCAAGCAACACAAGCAGTGAGACACAGCCCTGATCAGACGCCAACAGTAGGTCGTTTACTACTTTAATCAGAGCTGTCTCTGTGCTATGATTAGGTCTAAATCCTGACTGATACATTTCATGGATGATATTCCTATGTAAATATAAGCATAACTGCTGTGCCACAACTTTTTCAAGGATCTTGGAGATAAAGGGGAGGTTTGATATTGGCTGATAATTGGACAGCTGACAGGGATTAAGGTCAGGTTTTTTAATCAGGGGTTTGATAACTGCTAGTTTAAAGGATTTGGGTACATAGCCAATCCTAAGAGAAGAATTTATTATTTTTAGAAGTGGTTCAATTACTTCAGGTATTATCTGTTTGAATAGACGTGTAGGTAAGGGATCTAGTACACAAGTTGAGGCTTTTGATGCCGAGATTAATGAAAGTAATTCAGTTTCTTTTAGGGAAGTAAAACATTCTAATTGATGATCTGATACAGTTATATTGTTAACTCCAGGGTCACCTACATTGTCTGACCTTAAATTAGTAGTTTGAATTTTTTGTCGGATATTCTCAATTTTGTCATTAAAAAAATTCATGAAGTCGTTGCGACAACATACTACAGGTGTGCATGTGTCTATAGTGGACTTATTCCTGGTTAATTTTGCTACAGTATTAAATAGGAATCTAGGATTATTTTTGTTATCTTCTATTAGGGAGAAGAGATATGTTGATCTAGCAGCACTAAGAGCTTTCCTATACTTCAGGAAGCTCTCCTTCCATGCTAATTTGAACACTACCAATTTTGTTTGACGCCATTTACATTCCAATTATCGAGTGGTCTGTTTTAATGTGCGAGTGCCATCATTATACCAGGGTGCTAATTTTTTGTCTCTGACCATTTTCCTTTTAAGAGGAGCTACATTATTCTAAGGTATGGCGGAATGTTGACTCTAAGCATTCAGTTGCCTGATCAAGTTCTGCAGGGGCTGACAGTGACCCAATCAAAGTTGATAACTCTGGGAGATCATTTATAAAGCTCTGTGCAGTAGTTGATGTGAATGTACATTTAATACAGTAGCGTGGTGAGGTGCATATATTATTACTCAGACATAGTTTGAATGAGATGAGATAATGATCTGAGATAACTTCAGACTGTGGAAGTATGACTATATTTTCTACATTTAACCCGAATGTTAGCATTAGATCGAGGGTGTGATCACCATTATGGGTCGATCCTATGACATTCTGATTAATCCCTACTGAATCTAAAATGGACACAAACGCTGTTTTCAAAGGGTCTTCTGGGTTATCGAAGTGAATATTAAAATCTTCGACAACTAAAGCTTTGTCTAAGGAAATAACCAGATCTGAAATAAAATCTGCAAATTCAGAAAGAAACTCAGAATATGGCCCCAGGGGCATGTAAATAATAAGTAACGGAATTAACTGGGTAGACCTGTTTTTCGAGGCTACATACATTATATTAGTATGAAGAACTTCAAATGTATTAAATTTATAACCAGGTTTTTGTGTTTCACCTAGATAATCATTATAAATAACTGTGATGCCTCCTCCTCTGCCAGTTAGATGAGGCTGGTGTATATAACTGTATCCAGGAGGACTCGCTTCATTTAATGCTATATATTCATTTGACTTAATCCATGTGTGGCAGCGGGGGCGTGGCCAAGCAGCAGTCTGTGAATGGAGGGCGGGGTCGGGGAAGGTAAGTGGCTAGGTCATTACACCTGATGTCAATTTGTGTGTGTGTGTGTGTTTGTTTGTTGCAGGGATGGAATATAAAGGGAGGGGGAGAGGAGAGAAGATTGGATTCGCTCCCCGACCACAACACATGTGTGAGTGAGTGAGTGAGTGAGTGAGTGAGTGAGTGAGTGAGAAAGAAAGAAAGCTGAAAAGCTCAATAAAGTGAGTGTGTGTGAACATGAACTCTCGCCTGCCGTGCTTCTGTGCTCCACCCACATCGGGGATTACTACAGTGGTGCTGAAACCCGGGAACGCACAGAAGGGAACCGCCCCATGGAGTCCTCCCCGTTCAAAGAGCTCATCCTTGCCCTCGCTACCACCCAGCAGAACCAGCATCAAAAGCTGATCATCAGGAGCAGCAGCGCTTCAAAGCCTTGATGCTGGCCCAGCAGGAAGATCGCCAGGGATTCCGGCACCGGCTCACGTTAGCAGGGCCGCCGGCCACCGCTGCTGCCACCCTCATGAAGATGGGACCGCAGGACGATCCGGAAGTGTTCCTCGCTCTCTTTGAGCAGGCAGCCGAAGCATGGGGGTGGCCGCTGGAGCAGCATGCGGCGCGCCTCCTCCCGCTCCTAACTGGTGAGGCGCAGCTCGCAGCGCAGCTGCTCCCTGCTGACAGCCGGCTGGTCTATGCGGACCTGAGGAAAGCCATCCTGCAGTGGCTCGGCCGCTCCCCGGAGCAACACCATCAGCGCTTCCGGACGCTGACACTGGAGGAGGTCGGCCGGCTGTTTGCATTCAGCCAGCAACTCCGGGACGCCTGCCGGCAGTGGCTGAGGGTGGAAGACCGCGACGCCGAGGAGATCATCGATCTGGTGGCACTGGAGCAGTTTATCTCTCAACTTCCGGAAGGAACGGCAGAATGGGTCCAGTGTCACCGCCCGGCGTCGCTGGAATGAGCCATCGAGCTGGCGGAGGACCATCTGGAGGCGGATCTGACGGCAGGCAGACGAGGCGTCTCCCCTTGCTTCTCCTCCCTCTCTCTCTCCTGTCTCTGGTCCCCCTCTCCACCCCGTTCCCCTGCCATGGAGGCGGCGGCTGGCTCCTCCCCAGCCGGCCCGTCGCATCTCCCTCTTCTGTGTCTGTGTTGTCTCCCCCTCAGGTGAGTGACACCCATAACACCAGTGCAGAGGGAAAGCCTGGGCCGGTGTGCTGGTGCGGTGGGGAATCAGAGCGTCTCCAGAATCAGAGCCCCACAAGGGAGGTGGGGGCTGTCATCCAGATCCCTGACACGCCAGAAACCGCCCCCAATCAGGCCGGAATGTATCGCGTACCGGTGAGTATTCAAGGGGATACATATCACGCTTTGGTGGATTCCGGTTGCAATCAGACCTCAATTCACCAACGCCTGGTGCAAGGTGAGGCATTGGGGGGAGCACAAGCAGTGAAAGTGTTGTGTGTGCACGGGGATGTTCACCATTACCCTCTAGTGTCTGTCCATATTCTATTCCGGGGCCAAACGCATAAAATGAAGGCGGCTGTTAATCCTTGTCTTACCCACTCGTTGATCTTGGGTACTGATTGGCTGGGATTTAAAGAATTAATGGAGTATTTAACACGTAGTGGGTCCTGCCCTAGTAGGTCACGGGAAGATCCTGGTGTGGCATTGGCTGGAGAAACTTTCACAGAGCCGTCTACGTCAACACCGCGTCAGAGCGAGGAGCACCCTGCTCCTTCTCCCTCTCTCGGGGAGTCCCTTGGGGATTTTCCGTTAGAGCAGTCGCGAGACGAGACTCTGCGGCATGCGTTTGACCAAGTGAGAGTAATCGATGGTCAAACTCTTCAGCCAAGCGCGGCACCAACCTTCCCCTATTTTGCCATTATTAAAGATAGATTGTACCAAGTGACGCAGGACACTCAAACTAAGGAACAAGTAACCCAGTTGTTAATCCCAAAGAGCTGTAGGGAACTCATATTCCATGCAGCTCACTTTAATCCCATGGCTGGAAACTTGGGGCAAGACAAAACACTAGCTTGAATAATGGCCCGGTTCTATTGGCCAGGGATTCACGGGGATGTCCATCGGTGGTGTGCGGCGTGCCGTTAATGCCAATTAGTAAATCCCGCGGCCACTCCAAAAGCACCATTGCGCCCTCTTCCTCTAATCGAGACCCCGTTTGAGCGAATTGGGATGGATCTCATCGGGCCATTAGATCGGTCACACGGGGATATCGCTTTATTTTAGTTCTAGTGGACTATGCAACGCGATATCCGGAGGCAGTGCCTCTCCGCAATATCTCAGCACGCAGTATTGCGGCGCTTTTCCGCGTTATCTCCCGGGTTGGGATTCCGAAAGAAATCCTGACAGACCAAGGCACCTCGTTTATGTCACGCACACTGCGCGAGCTGTATGGGTTACTGGGGATTAAGTCCATCCGCACCAGTGTATATCACCCACAAATGGATGGATTAGTAGAGCGATTCAACCAGACACTCAAAAACATAATCCGGAAATTCATTAGTGAAGATGCACGTAATTGGGATAAGTGGCTCAAACCCCTGTTGTTCGCAGTACGAGAGGTCCCGCAAGCCTCCACAGGGTTTTCTCCCTTTGAATTATTATATGGGCGTAAGCCATGTGGCACTCTGGATGTGCTGTGGGAAAATTGGGAGGAGGGACCTTCACCGAGTAAAAATGAAATCCAGTACATTCTTGACCTGCGTGCAAAACTCCACACCCTCACACAATTAACCCAGGAGAATTTACGGCAAGCACAAGAACGTCAAAGCCGGCTGTATGACAGGGCCACGCGCCTTAGAGAATTCACGCCAGGAGAAAAAGTACTCGTATTATTGCCCATGTCGAGTTCTAAATTAGTCGCCAAGTGGCAAGGGCCCTTCGAGGTCACATGGCGAGTCGGGGACGTCGACTATGAGGTAAAGCGAACGGATGGGGCAGGGCACTGCAAGTCTACCACCTCAACCTTTTAAAACGCTGGAATGAGGGGGTCCCCGTGGCGTTGGCATCGGTAGTCCCAGAGAAGACAGAGCTGGGGCCGGAGGTAAAAAAGATAACATCTCAGACCACTCCGGTCCCTTGTGGAGACCACCTCTCGCCGACCCAACTCACAGAGGTAGCCAAGTTGCAGAAGGAATTTTCTGACGTGTTCTCGCCCCTTCCGGGTCGTACCCACCTCATAGAACACCACATCGAAACGCCCCTGGGGGTGGTAGTGCGTAGCCACCCTTACCGCTTTCCCGAACACAAGAAAAAGGTGGTTTGGGATGAACTCAAGGCCATGCTCGAAATGGGCATAATCGAGGAGCCCCACAGTGACTGGAGCAGCCCAGTGGTCCTGGTTCCCAAGACTGATGGGTCGGTCCGGTTCTGTGTGGATTATAGAAAGGTCAACGTGGTGTCTAAATTTGATGCATACCCAATGCCTCGCATTGATGAGTTGCTTGATCGGTTAGGCACTGCTTGCTTTTATTCGACACTGGATCTAACCAAGGGATATTGGCAGATCCCTTTGACTCCTCTATCCCGAGAGAAAATGGCCTTTTCTACACTGTTTGGTTTACACCAATTTGTCACGCTCCCCTTTGGGTTATTTGGGGCGCCCGCTACGTTCCAGCGGCTTATGGACAGGGTCCTCCGCCCTCATGCTGCCTACGCGGCCGCCTATCTAGATGACATAATAATCTACAGTCATGATTGGCCACGGCACTTGGAACTCCTGAGGGCTGTTCTAAAGTCGCTGAGGCGAGCGGGCCTCACAGCTAACCCGAAAAAGTGTGCGATTGGGCGGGTGGAAGTACGGTATCTGGGGTTCCACTTGGGTCATGGGCAGGTGCGTCCCCAAATTAACAAGACTGCAGCGATTGCGGCCTGCCCGAGGCCCAAGACCAAAAAGGAGGTGAGGCGGTTCTTGGGGCTGGCTGGCTATTATCGTAGGTTTATACCTAACTATTCGGACATCACCAGCCCGCTAACTGACCTCACTAAAAAGGGGGCTCCAGATCCGGTCCAGTGGAGGGAGCAATGCCAACAGGCCTTCTCTGAGGTAAAAGCTGCACTGTGTGGGGGGCCACTTTTACACTCCCCTGACTTCTCTCTCCCCTTTATTTTGCAGACTGATGCATCGGACAGGGGGCTGGGGGCCGTTTTGTCCCAGGAGGTGGAGGGTGAGGAGCGCCCACTGCTGTACATCAGCCAAAAGCTGTCGATACGCGAAAGCAAGTACAGCACAATTGAAAAGGAGTGTCTCGCCATCAAGTGGGCGGTCCTCGCCCTCCGGTACTACCTGCTGGGGCGCCCTTTCACTCTCTGTTCGGACCACGCACCCCTCCAGTGGCTCCACCGCATGAAGGATGCCAATGCACAGATCACCCGTTGGTATCTCGCTCTCCAGCCATTTAAGTTCGAGGTGATCCACAGGCCGGAGGCACAGATGGTGGTGGTGGACTTCCTGTCCCGTCAGGGGGGGGAGTCGGCTTCAGGCCGGACGGCTCCCCGGCCTAAGTCAGGCAGTGGGGGTATGTGGCAGCGGGGGCGTGGCCAAGCAGCAGTCTGTGAATGGAGGGCGGGGTCAGGGAAGGTAAGTGGCTAGGTCATTACACCTGATGTCAATTTGTGTGTGTGTGTGTGTGTGTGTGTGTTTGTTTGTTGCAGGGATGGAGTATAAAGGGAGGGGGAGAGGAGAGAAGATTGGATTCGCTCCCCGACCACAACACTGAGTGACTGAATGAAAGAAAGAAAGAAAGAAAGAAAGAAAGAAAGAAAGAAAGAAAGAAAGAAAGAAAGCTGAAAAGCTCAATAAAGTGAGTGTGTGTGAACATGAACTCTCGCCTGCCATGCTTCTGTGCTCCACCCACATCAGGGATTACTACACCATGTTTCAGTTAAAGAAAGTACATTAAACTCCTGATCAGTCATGAGTTCATTAACCATTAGCGCTTTAGATGTAAGAGATCTAATATTTAATAACCCCACCTTTAGATCAAAGGTGCTGGCAGCAGCTGTACAGTCAGTATCATCTAATTTTATATTGATTAGGTTACTGGAACAAACTCTCTGAATATTTCTACCTTTTTGTTTCGCTCTGGGAAACAGACACAGTCTTGATGTAGTGGAGCGTGAGTGATGACTCTGTGCAGCTAGCAGACAGTCAGTTTAGCCTGTTCATCTGATCCCTGGCCTTGGCTCTAGATTGTCAGAAATTAACTAGGCCTGTTCTGAGACTATGACTTATGCTGCAGGAAATGAGAACAGCACCTTCCCGAGTGGGATGGATACCATCCCGCCCTAACAGGCCAGCAGTGCCCTCAAAATTAGCCCAATTATCTATAAAGGCCACACTGTTTTCAGAGCACCACCTGGACAAGCAGCAGTTCAGCGACCATAACCTGCTGTAAGCTACATCACCATGCCTCATTGGGATGGAGACAGAGCATACTACAGCATCGGACATCGCCTTCGCTAATTTAAACACCTCTACAAAGTTACTCTTAGCAACCTCAGACTGATGAAGGTGTAAATCATTAGCTCCTGCATGGCTAACTATCTTTGAGAACCTGTGCTTGCCTAGGACCCTAAGATTACCTGCTATGTCTGGCGCCCTGGCTCCCGGTATACACCTGACTAAAGCTGCTGGTGCTCCAAAAGGCTGAGCTAATTTCACGTGCCGTATGATAGAGTCCCCTATAACCAGAGCTCTTTCAGGTTTCTCAGTGGGTGCATCACTAAGGAGAGCAAACCTGTTCGACATGTGATGCGGAGAGGAGTGGTGCTCCCATGGGCGAGCCTCAGCGGTAGCTTTGGCTCTACGCTTATGCCGCCGAGTCATCACCCATTTGCCCCACTGTAAGGGCTCTAATGCCGGAGTTGGGGGATTACTAACTCCACCCAGGGCATCCAGACTTTCCCCTACAGAAACTACACTTTTCTCATGCTCACTGGCCTTCTCTAAAGCCTGGCCATGCGCTTCTAGCACTATAATCTTCTCCGTCAGAGAGCTAACTAATCTGCACTTATCACAAATAAAGCTATCGCTAGCGACGGGGGAAGAATGACTAAACATCCTGCACTCAGCACACTGAACAGGCTGAAGGTGTGCCATGATGAAAGGATTCACGTACCTTAATTGAAGATCTGTTGATATTAAAGCAGATCTGATGTGGATGGCCTCTGCTTGTTTGTGACAATGTCTGTTGTTAAAAGTCTGTTGTTAAAAGTGACTTAATAATAATAATAATAATAATAATAATAATAAGGTATTCTCACAGGGCAAGGTGATGACTTCTGAATCCATTCCAATACAGTGGGGCATTTTTCAAGGGGATTCATTTAGTCCCCTGCTTTTCTGCCTGTCTATTAATCCCTTAAGTTTTCTCTTGAACAAAGGGGATGGGTACCATCCAGGACCCCCACAGCACAGATCCCCAACATCCCTTACTCATCTTCTTTACATGGATCATCTTGATCTGATCTTTGATCTGAAAGATCAAATTCTCCTTTTCGAGTCCTTTTCAAATGATATTGGCATGTCTTTTGAACTAGACAATAAATAGATAAATTCCTACTTTTCCTACTAGACAAGTGCAACATATTACATATTAAACGTGGTAAGGTTGTAGATGATGGGTCAGTTGAGTTATCTAGGGGAGGAGTCATTGAACATCTTGTTGAAAGCCAGTTGTACACGTACCTGGGACTAAAAGTGAGAGATAAGCTCCAGAATGCCCATTTTAAAGACAAACTAAGGACAGAGTACAAAGTTCATCTCAAGAAAATCTGGAGCTCTGAGCTAAATGCTCGTAACAAAGTCAAAGCCACTAACACTTATGCCGTGCCAGTCCTTTCATATTCTTTTGGAATTGTTGACTGGACCCAGCAAGAAATTTGTGGCCTTGACACCCTCACCAGACAAATCATGTCAGATAATAGGGCTCACCACTCACATTCATCCCTAAATCATTTATACATGCCAATCAATTCAGGAGGATGTGGTTTGATTAATGTGGAAGCCCTTCACAATAAATCATTAATATGTACATTTGCACATATTTATTTGTCTGATGATCCTCTGGTGATGCATGTCAAGACACATGACCAAAGCAGGGCATTCCATAGTTATTTTAAATGTGCCAAGGTGGTTGGACAGGAACTCAATGTAAATGTTGATTTTGGTGATGGCAAGGTACTGCTGGACGGTACAGCAACAGGTGTCAACCAAATATAGTCGCACACAGAATCTGCTTAGAGTCAACACTTTAAGGAGGTGCTTTCTGGGAAGCCACTGCATCGTGTTTATGTGCAGTGTGTTGAACAGAATAGTAATCCTTCTGACTCCTTTGCTTGGATGAAGTTGGCTGGCCTGAAAAGTAAAACTGAAGGCTTTCTTTTTGCTGCTCAGGACCAGTCACTTCCCACCCAAAATTGCCAAACTGTGATTTTAAAGGAAATTGTAAATAGTAAATGTAGGTTGTGAAATGAATTTAGTGAGACTATTCAGCATCTTGTCAGTGGATGTCCTGCTTTGGCTCAAACTCCCTACCTCAAGAGGCACAATGGCATGGCCCGTGTTTTCTATTATCATCTTCGGCATGCCTGTGGCTTTGATTCTGAGGTCCAGCCATGGTATGACCCAGAACATATACAGGGCGTCATGGAAAATGAGTGCTTTAAAGGTCATAGGCAACAGTCGGAGGTGAAACGTAGAATATCAACTTTATTGTCTAGAAGAATGACCCAAAAAGCGAATTCAACTTTCATAGTGTCTAATTTGCACCCTAAAATTGAATAAAACGGTTAAAACATAAGGTTTTGCCCAGTTTCCGAAGGTTTGTTTACATCTCACTTATGCGCACTTTCACCACCAGGGGACAGTCATCGTGATGTCATTTAAGCCAAACAGACTGGGAGCAGCTCTGTGTTTACCTGCGAACCGAGCACACGTGTACGGACTTTGGTCGTGAGAGGTTGTGTAAAATGTCTGAAAGCGATAGCAATTTTGAAGTAGGAACTCTCCAAATGCTGGGAACGTCTGGCCGAGCACTCTGTCAGGGAGGTCTTTAACTCCCACCTCCGGGAGAGCTTTTCCCAGCTTCCGAGGGAGGCGGGGGACATTGAGTCTGAGTGGACCATGTTCTCTACCTCCATTGTGGATGCAGCTGTTCGGAGCTGTGGCCGCAAGGTCTCCGGTGCCTGTCGTGGCGGCAATCCCCGAACCCGGTGGTGGACACCAGAAGTAAGGGATGCCATCAAGCTGAAGAAGGAGTCCTATCGGGCCATGTTAACCTCCAGGACTCCCGAGGCAGCTGACGGGTATCGGCAGGCCAGGCGTGCTGCAGCTCGGGCAGTTGCGGAAGCAAAAACTCGGAACTGGGAGGAGTTCGGGGAGGCCATGGAGAAGGACTATCGGTCGGCCTCGAAGAAATTCTGGCAAACCGTCCGGCACCTCAGGAGGGGGAAGCAGTACTCTGCCAACACTGTTTACAGTGCGGGTGGGGAGCTGTTGACCTCGACTGGGGACATTGTCGGGCGGTGGAAGGAATACTTTGAGGATCTCCTCAATCCCACCGTCATGTCTTCCACTGAGGAGACTGAGGCTGATGACTCAGAGGTGGACTCGTCCATTACCCAAGCCGAAGTCACTGAGGTGGTTTGCAAGCTCCTCGGTGGCAAGGCACCGGGGGTGGATGAGATCCGCCCTGAGTATCTCAAGTCTCTGGATGTTGTGGGGCTGTCTTGGTTGACACGCCTCTGCAACATCGCGTGGCGGTCAGGGACAGTGCCTCTGGAGTGGCAGACTGGGGTGGTGGTCCCTCTTTTTAAGAAAGGGGACCGGAGAGTGTGCCCCAATTATAGGGGAATCACACTTCTCAGCCTCCCAGGGAAGGTTTACTCCAGGGTACTGGAGAGGAGAATTCGACCAATAGTCGAACCTCGGATCCAGGAGGAACAATGCGGTTTTCGTCCTGGTCGCGGAACACTGGACCAGCTCTATGGAGTCTGGTTCGCATTGCCGGCAGTAAGTCAGACCTGTTCCCAGTGCATGTTGGACTCCGGCAGGGCTGCCCTTTGTCACCGGTTCTGTTCATAATTTTTATGGACAGAATTTCTAGGCGCAGCCAGGGGCCAGAAGGAATCCTGTTTGGGAACCACAGGATTTCATCTCTGCTTTTTGCGGATGATGTTGTCCTGTTGGCTTCTTCAAACCAGGACCTTCAGCATGCACTGGGGCGGTTTGCAGTCGAGTGTGAAGCGGCTGGGATGAGAATCAGCACCTCCAAGTCCGAGGCCATGGTTCTCGACCGGAAAAGGGTGGCTTGCCCTCTCCAGGTTGGTGGAGAAGTTCTGCCTCAAGTGGAGGAGTTTAAGTATCTCGGGATCTTGTTCACGAGTGAGGGAAGGATGGAGCGTGAGATCGACAGGCGGATCGGTGCAGCCTCCGCAGTGATGCGGTCGCTTTACCGGTCCGTTGTGGTGAAGAAGGAGCTGAGCCAAAAGGCGAAGCTCTCAATTTACCGGTCGATCTACGTTCCGACTCTCACCTATGGTCATGAGCTTTGGGTAATGACCGAAAGGACAAGATCGCGGATACAAGCGGCCGAAATGAGTTTCCTTCGCAGGGTGGCTGGGCGCTCCCTTAGAGATAGGGTGAGAAGCACAGTCACTCGGGAGGAGCTCGGAGTAGAGCCGCTGCTGCTCCACATCGAGAGGAATCAGCTGAGGTGGCTCGGGCATCTTTTTCGGATGCCTCCTGGACGCCTCCCTGGGGAGGTGTTCCAGGCATGTCCCCCCGGGAGGAGGCCCCGGGGAAGACCCAGGACACGCTGGAGGGACTATGTCTCTCGGCTGGCCTGGGAACGCCTCGGTGTTCTTCCCGAGGAGCTGGCCGAGGTGTCTGGGGAAAGGGAAGTTTGGGCTTCCCTGCTTAGACTGCTGCCTCCGCGACCCGGTCCCGGATAAAGCGGAAGAAGACGAGACGAGACGAGAAACTCTCCAAATAAAATATCGAGAGGTGAAACCATATATGTATGAACTTATGGCTATTGCGAAGCAATCGGTGAATGTGGCTCACTGGTGCAGCCTTGGAATCGGACGGCGACTCAGCCGACTCTGATCGCGGTGACCCCGGACCTCAATAAGACTCACGCCCAAACGATTTATCCTGGCAATTATGATAAATTCCTCCTTTCGTTGTAATACTAAATAAGAGCCCTTTTGAAGAATAATTAAACTGCCCTCCCTAGTGGATATAGGTAACGATTACTTGACAGTGCGCCGGTAGGCCACATTAGCCTGCCATCCGCAGCATTATACTATTTATAGCCTACTCTAAGCAAGGAAATATCCCTTGTTTCATTTCCACAACGATTGTACAGGATCCCTCAGGATTCTTGACTTGTCAATTGCAAGCAAAAGTAAAAATGTTTACCTCCAATCTTCTCCTTTTTGCTTGAGAGTTGCTGGTCTGTTTCTTCATTGACTGCTTGATTTTGTTTCACGCGCACAATCCACTTTCTCCACCTCTTCTCCTCTTCCGGGAAAAAAACAACCCTCTGGCTTCACGCACACAATCCACTCTCTCTGCCTCTTCTGGAACAAAACAACCCTCTGGCTTCATGCATACAATACACTCTCTCTGCCTCTTCTCCTCCTCTGGAAAAAAGCCAACCCTCTGGCTTCACACACACACACAATCCACTTTCTCCGCCTCGTCTCCTCTTTCGGAAAAAGCCAACCCACTCACTCCGCCTCTTCTCCTTTTTCAGAAAAAGCCAACCCTCTTGCTCCGCCTCTTCTCCTTTTTAGGAAAAAAACAACCCACTCGCTCCACCTCTTCTCCTTTTTCGGAAAAAGCCAATCCACTCTCGCTGCCTCTTCTCCTCTCTAGGAAAAAGGTAAAAACTTCTTCCTGAACTGGTCCTGTTGTTACAGTTCACTGCACAAGAATAAGGCATGGTTTTTCTTTGGAAATTCCTGAATGCACATCTGCACTCAAGCCGAATGGCAATGTAAGTAAACGGAAGTGGACTAAACTCAAGCGGTTTGTTTGGCTTAAATGACATCATGCGCCAAGTGGTCACGAAAATAGCCGAACAGAAATTTGCCACAATCCGCGCTAACTTATTTTAATTATTACTTATTAACAATACTTCTTGGGACCAGAAGAAAATTACAGATGTTTTTTTTAACATATAAAGTTTAAAATGTGCATAAAATTAAAACTGTTGCCTATGAGCTTTAAACTATACTGGAATAGGCCCATATACAGCTTACAACATTTACAAGCCAACAAACCTGATCTTATCTTATTTGACAAAACCAGTGAAATTATTTATATCATAGAATTCTCTGTCCCTTTTGACACCAGTGTGATTGACAAGATTCAGGAGATGCACTCAAAGTATGCGGACCTCACATATGCAATGTCTTGCTTGTATCCCAGGTACAAAGTTGTCAGACTCCCCATTGTTCTCGGTGCCCTAGGTTTGGTACCTCCTGATCTCTTGATGCAGATTAGGAGTGTGCCCGGGTTTTCCACCGGGAGCACAGTTCTTCTCACTCTGTGGACAATGCAGAAGGCTGCTGTGTTGGGGAGTCTCCTTTTCCTTAGGAAAGTTCTTGGTGGGTTTGACTAGGCAGCACTTCCTGGGAGGTAGTCCCATTCACTGTCTGGGCTGTGTGTAGAGGGGGCAAGGGTCCCTGAGCTGATGATGTGCCTTACCAGCCTGATTTGCCAGGATCACCTGACCCCTCTCTGCTGCACTTTTTACTTTAATCCATACAATAATAATAATAATAATAATAATAATAATTAAAGCCGCAAGCGGCCTCGACGGGCCCTCGCGCCAGCGGCCAAGGGGGGCGGGGGCATGCGTCCCCGCAAAAGACCTTCCACAGCTTCTTCGGCAAGAGACATTACTCCCACAATGGCGACAAAGCACAGAATTTGACACATGGCAACAATAGGGTCTCGCAATGTACGGTGCTCGGGGGGCGCTATAGAGGCCCTGAGGCCCGCCTGGATCTGGGCTTCTGGTTCTCAGTAGCGGTGGCAGTCTAAGAAAAAGGAGCCAAATTTCGTGCATTGTCGACCATGGCAAGCGCCCCAATAAGGGTCTTGTAAAGAGTTTGCTTGCCAAGTTTGACAAATCAGAAGCTGCAATATCATTTTTGCCATAACCAGCACCCCCAGGGGCGAAAGTGCACAAAATTGGGCGTATATGTCAGGTCAGCTATGAAGAGTTTGCGTATGAAGTTTGATGACAATTGAGTAAATAGAAGATGAGATATAGATTTTTGAAGAATAAATTTTTTGGTTTTTCCCATGTCAGGAGGTGGCGCTATGCTGTACATGAGCGACTATGAGTTCGAAAAATAAGTGTCTACAACAGCAACGTACTATCACAAGGTAGTGGTGTGAAGGAAAAGCATTATGGAATTATTTACCAAAAACCCGTTTAGGAGCAATTGCGTCGGCCAAAAACAGCGCCCCCCATGGACGAAAATTCCCAAAATGTGGTATACATGACAGGGGAGGTGGTAAGAGGGTGGCCGTGGAGTTTGACCAAATTTGAGGAAAGATTGGATTTTTTGCCCAAAAATAGCGCCCCCAGAGGCGAAAGTGCACAAAATTTGGCGTATATGTCAGGTCAGCTATGAAGAGTTTGCGTATGAAGTTTGATGACAATTGAGTAAATAGAAGATGAGATATAGATTTTTGAAGAATAAATTTTTTGGTTTTTCCCATGTCAGGAGGTGGCGCTATGCTGTACATGAGCGATTATGAGTTGGAAAAATAAGGGTCTACAACAGCAACATACTATCACAAGGTAGTGGTGTGAAGGAAAAGCATCATGGAATTATTTACCAAAAACCCGTTTTGGAGCAATTGCGTCGGCCAAAAACAGCGCCCCCCATGGACGAAAATTCCCAAAATGTGGTATACATGACATGGGAGGTAGTAAGAGGGTGGCTGTGAAGTTTGACCAAATTTGAGGAAAGATTGGATTTTTTGCCCCAAAATAGCGCCCCCAGTGGCGAAATATCACAGAAATTGGGTAACATGTCAGAAGGCCAATGAGTGATTTGCGTGTGAAGTATGAGCAGTTTTGAGCAATCAGAAGATTTGTTATGAATTTTTAAGCATTTAAAATTTTGCATCGAAAATTGATTGACGTATAACTTCTGAACGGTTAATCCTACGTGAAACGTATTTAGTAACTTTTGTCAGCCATGTCTGTAGATCATGTGTATCAATTTTGGTGACATTCCTATGAACGGTCTAGGAGGAGTTGCGCCGTCTTCGTGGCCATGCATTTCGCACAAAAGTGAAATTACCTCACTTCCTGTTGGGCGTGGCTAATGCATTGGCATTACATTTTTGTCCGGCTTAGTGAGATACATATGCGTACCAAATGGCATGCCACTACTACAAACTACACGGCACCCAGGCACCTTAATGCGGGAGGCCAAAATCACAACGACTTAGGGGGCGGTATAGAGGCCCTGAGCCCCGGCCAAGTTTGGGCTTCTGGTTCTGAGTAGCGGTGGCAATTCTCGGAACTGGTGCCAAATTTCGTGCGTTTTCGCCCATGGCAAGTGCCCCGAAAATGGCCCAACAGCGGAGAAAAATAAAGAAGAAGAAGAAGACGGAAGAAGAAGAAGAAGAAGAAGAAGACGGAAGAATAATAATAGTGAACTCTTACAAGAACAATAGGGCCTTCGCCCATAGGGCTCGGGCCCTAATAATAATAATAGAGGTGGTGTAGCAGGTAGAGTTACCACCTCACAGATCTAGGGGCCCTACAACAGATCTTTATTGTTATTCATTGCCATTCACACACTGAAAAATATTAATTATAAAAAAGTTCATGTTTTGAAAACTATTACTAATTCTAATTCATTGTTGTAAAGTGTAAATTGAAAGCATCATATGACAGAAGCATCAGGACTGGTAAGCCACGTAGGTGAATGTATTTATGGTCTTTTTTGTATATACATTTATAGACACAGCCAAACTGTTTCTGCCCTCAAGCAATATTCACATGTTTGGCACAGTCATGTTTTTAGCAAACCAAAAATGGCACTATTAATTTTGGCACAAATAGGACAGTGGCTAAGGCATATGCAGGCCTTTCCTGTGCACACCAGGATACAGTATAAGTGAGAATACACAGTAATCAGCTTGGCTATTTATTTAATCCATTGCACATATTATCTTCTTCTCACACATTCATGTCATGACTCTTTTTCATCTTCATCCTGTGACCTATTTTTGCACATTCTGGGACATACTGTACAGCTTGGACTTCAAAACAACCCATGCACATACCCCTTAAATATGTCCACTTTTCAGATTTGTATATTTTAGATTCTTATTAGGGCCCGAGCCCTATGGGCGAAGGCCCTATTGTTCTTGTAAGAGTTCACTATTATTATTCTTCCGTCTTCTTCTTCTTCTTCTTCTTCTTCTTCTTCTTCCGTCTTCTTCTTCTTCTTTATTTTTCTCCGCTGTTGGGCCATTTTCGGGGCACTTGCCATGGGCGAAAACGCACGAAATTTGGCACCAGTTCCGAGAATTGCCACCGCTACTCAGAACCAGAAGCCCAAACTTGGCCGGGGCTCAGGGCCTCTATAGCGCCCCCTAAGTCGTTGTGATTTTGGCCTCCCGCATTAAGGTGCCTGGGTGCCATGTAGTTTGTAGTAGTGGCATGCCATTTGGTACGCATATGTATCTCACTAAGCCGGACAAAAATGTAATGCCAATGCATTAGCCACGCCCAACAGGAAGTGAGGTAATTTCACTTTTGTGCGAAATGCATGGCCACGAAGTCGGCACAACTCCTCCTAGACCGTTCATAGGAATGTCACCAAAATTGATACACATCATCTACAGACATGGCTGACAAAAGTTACTAAATACGTTTCACGTAGGGTAAACCGTTCAGAAGTTATACGTCAATCAATTTTCGATGCAAAATTTTACATGCTTAAAAATTCATAACAAATCTTCTGATTGCTCAAAACTGCTCATACTTCACACGCAAATCACTCATTGGGCTTCTGACATGTTACCCAATTTCTGTGATATTTCGCCACTGGGGGCGCTATTTTTGGGCAAAAATTCCAATCTTTCCTCAAATTTGGTCAAACTTCACGGCCACCCTCTTCCTACCTCCCATGTCATGTATACCACGTTTTGGAACTTTTCGTCCACGGGGGGCGCTGTTTTTGGCCGACGCAATTGCTCCAAAACGGGTTTTTGGTTAATAATTCCATAATGCTTTTCCTTCACACCACTACCTTGTGATAGTACGTTGCTGTTGTAGACACTTATTTTTCCAACTCATAATCGCTCATGTACAGCATAGCGCCACCTACTGACATGGGAAAAACCAGAAAATTTCTTCTTCAAAAATCTATATCTCATCTTCTATTTCTTCAATTGTCATCAAGCTTCATACGCTAACTCTTCATAGCTCACCTGACATCTTCGCCAAATATTGTGCACTTTCGCCACTGGGGGCGCTATTTTTGGGCAAAAAATCCAGTCTTTCCTCAAATTTGGTCAAACTTCACGGCCAACCTCTTACTACCTCCCATGTCATGTATACCACATCTTGGGAATTTTCATCCATGGGGGGCGCTGTTTTTGGCCGACGCAATTGCTCCATAACGGGTTTTTGGTAAATAATTCCATAATGCTTTTCCTTCACACCACTACCTTGTGATAGTACGTTGCTGTTGTGGACACTTATTTTTCCAACTCATAATCGCTCATGTACAGCATAGCGCCACCTACTGACATGGGAAAAACCAAAAACTTTATTCTTCAAAAATCCATATCTCATCTTCTATTTACTCAATTGTCATCAAACTTCATACACAAACTCTTCGTGGCTCACCTGACATATACCCCAAATTTTGTGCACTTTCGCCCCTGGGGGTGCTGGTTATGGCAAAAATGATATTGCAGCTTCTGATTTGTCAAACTTGGCAAGCAAACTCTTTACAAGACCCTTACTGGGGCGCTTGCCATGGTCGACAACGCACGAAATTTGGCTCCTTTTTCTTAGACTGCCACCGCTACTGAGAACCAGAAGCCCAGATCCAGGCGGGCCTCAGGGCCTCTATAGCGCCCCCCGAGCACCGTGCAGTGCGAGACCCTATTGTTGCCATGTGTCCAATTCTGTGCTTTGTCGCCATTGTGGGAGTAATGTCTCTTGCCGAAGAAGCTGTGGAAGTTATTTCGCGGGGACGCATGCCCCCGCCCCCCTTGGCCGCTGGCGCGAGGGCCCGTCGAGGCCGCTTGCGGCTTTAATTAGGGCCTGAGCCCTATGGGCTAAGGCCCTATTGTTCTTGTAAGAGTTCACTATTATTATTCTTCTTCCGTCTTCTTCTTCTTCTTCTTCCGTCTTCTTCTTCTTCTTTATTTTTCTCCGCTGTTGGGCCATTTTCGGGGCGCTTGCCATGGGCGAAAACGCACGAAATTTGGCACCAGTTCCGAGAATTGCCACCGCTACTCAGAACCAGAAGCCCAAACTTGGCCGGGGCTCAGGGCCTCTATAGCGCCCCCTAAGTCGTTGTGATTTTGGCCTCCCGCATTCAGGTGCCTGGGTGCCTTGTAGTTTGTAGTAGTGGCATGCCATTTGGTACGCATATGTATCTCACTAAGCCGGACAAAAATGTAATGCCAATGCATTAGCCACGCCCAACAGGAAGTGAGGTAATTTCACTTTTGTGCGAAATGCATGGCCACGAAGACGGCGCAACTCCTCCTAGACCGTTCATAGGAATGTCACCAAAATTGATACACATCATCTACAGACATGGCAGACAAAAGTTACTAAATACGTTTCACGTAGGATAAACTGTTCAGAAGTTATACGTCAATCAATTTTCGATGCAAAATTTTACATGCTTAAAAATTCATAACAAATCTTCTGATTGCTCAAAACTGCTCATACTTCACACGCAAATCACTCATTGGGCTTCTGATATGTTACCCAATTTCTGTGATATTTCGCCACTGGGGGCGCTATTTTTGGGCAAAAATTCCAATCTTTCCTCAAATTTGGTCAAACTTCACGGCCACCCTCTTACTACATCCCATGTCATGTATACCACGTTTTGGAAATTTTCGTCCATGGGGGGCGCTGTTTTTGGGCGACGCAATTGCTCCAAAACGGGTTTTTGGTAAATAATTCCATAATGCTTTTCCTTCACACCACTACCTTGTGATAGTACGTTGCTGTTGTAGACACTTATTTTTCCAACTCATAATCGCTCATGTACAGCATAGCGCCACCTTCTGACATGGGAAAAACCAAAAAACTTATTCTTCAAAAATCTATATCTCATCTTCTATTTACTCAATTGTCATCAAACTTCATACGCAAACTCTTCATAGCTCACGTGACGTCTACGCCAAATTTTGTGCACTTTCGCCCCTGGGGGTGCTGGTTATGGCAAAAATGATATTGCAGCTTCTGATTTGTCAAACTTGCCAAGCAAACTCTTTACAAGACCCTTATTGGGGCACTTGCCATGGTCGACGACGCACGAAATTTGGCTCCTTTTTCTTAGACTGCCACCGCTACTGAGAACCAGAAGCCCAGATCCAGGCGGGCCTCAGGGCCTCTATAGCGCCCCCTAACTCGTTGTGATTTTGGCCTCCCGCATTAAGGTGCCTGGTTGCCATGTAGTTTGTAGTAGTGGCATGCCATTTGGTACGCATATGTATCTCACTAAGCTGGACAAAAATGTAATGCCAATGCATTAGCCACGCCCAACAGGAAGTGAGGTAATTTCACTTTTGTGCGAAATGCATGGCCACGAAGACGGCGCAACTCCTCCTAGACCGTTCATAGGAACGTCACCAAAATTGATACACATCATCTACAGACATGGCTGACAAAAGTTACTAAATACGTTTCACGTAGCATAAACCGTTCAGAAGTTATACGTCAATCAATTTTCAATGCAAAATTTTAAATGCTTAAAAATTCATAACAAATCTTCAAATTGCTCAAAACTGCTCATACTTCACACGCAAATCACTCATTGGGCATCTGACATGTTACCCAATTTCTGTGATATTTCGCCACTGGGGGCGCTATTTTTGGGCAAAAAATCCAATCTTTCCTCAAATTTGGTCAAACTTCACGGCCACCCTCTTACTACCTCCCATGTCATGTACACCACATTTTGGGAATTTTCGTCCATGGGGGGCGCTGTTTTTGGCCAACGCAATTGCTCCAAAACGGGTTTTTGGTAAATAATTCCATAATGCTTCTCCTTCACACCACTACCTTGTGATAGTACGTTGCTGTTGTAGACACTTATTTTTCCAACTCATAATCGCTCATGTACAGCATAGCGCCACCTACTGACATGGGAAAAACCAAAAAATTTATTCTTCAAAAATCAATATCTCATCTTCTATTTTCTCACTCTTGATCAAACTTGATACGCACACTCTTAACAGGTCACCTGACATATGTGCCAAATTTTCTGAACTTTTGCTACTGGGGGTGCTGTTTTCAGGCAACAATTTATATCTCGGCTTCTGATTGGTCAAACTTGATCAAACTTGACAAAACAACTCTTCATAGGTCCCTTGACATGTATACCAAATTTGGTGAACTTTCACCACTGGGGGTGCTCATTGCGCTGTAGCAGTTGCAGGAGAGGTCTTTACAATCATGAGGCACCAGGAGTATGTTGTTTTGGTTGCCTTAAACACACATGACTTGTGGGGAATGGGTAGGCTGTTGGGAGCAAGTGTTGTAGCATTACATACAGACTAATAGATGTCTAACAGAAGACAATCCTATGTAGCTATAGCTTGGTGACTGATGAGGTAAATACATTAATTTGGTTGGGAAGCCATGGCATAAAATCTTCTGTCCATGACAACATCTCAGCGCACCGTGTACTCTGTGTCCAATTCTGTGCTTTGTCGCCATTGTGGGAGTAATGTCTCTTGCCGAAGAAGCTGTGGAAGGTCTTTCGCGGGGACGCATGCCCCCGCCCCCCTTGGCCGCTGGCGCGAGGGCCCGTCGAGGCCGCTTGCGGCTTTAATTAGGGCCCGAGCCCTATAGGGCGAAGGCCCTATTGTTCTTGTAAGAGTTCACTATTATTAGGGCCCGAGCCCTATAGGGCGAAGGCCCTATTGTTCTTGTAAGAGTTCACTATTATTATTCTTCCGTCTTCTTCTTCTTCTTCTTCCGTCTTCTTCTTCTTCTTTATTTTTCTCCGCTGTTGGGCCATTTTCGGGGCGCTTGCCATGGGCGAAAACGCACGAAATTTGGCACCAGTTCCGAGAATTGCCACCGCTACTCAGAACCAGAAGCCCAAACTTGGCCGGGGCTCAGGGCCTCTATAGCGCCCCCTAAGTCGTTGTGATTTTGGCCTCCCGCATTCAGGTGCCTGGGTGCCATGTAGTTTGTAGTACTGGCATGCCATTTGGTACGCATATGTATCTCACTAAGCCGGACAAAAATGTAATGCCAATGCATTAGCCACGCCCAACAGGAAGTGAGGTAATTTCACTTTTGTGCGAAATGCATGGCCACGAAGACGGCGCAACTCCTCCTAGACCGTTCATAGGAATGTCACCAAAATTGATACACATCATCTACAGACATGGCTGACAAAAGTTACTAAATATGTTTCACGTAGGATAAACCGTTCAGAAGTTATACGTCAATCAATTTTCGATGCAAAATTTTACATGCTTAAAAATTCATAACAAATCTTCTGATTGCTCAAAACTGCTCATACTTCACACGCAAATCACTCATTGGGCTTCTGACATGTTACCCAATTTCTGTGATATTTCGCCACTGGGGGCGCTATTTTTGGGCAAAAATTCCAATCTTTCCTCAAATTTGGTCAAACTTCACGGCCACCCTCTTACTACCTCCCATGTCATGTATACCACGTTTTGGAAATTTTCGTCCATGGGGGGCGCTGTTTTTGGCCGACGCAATTGCTCCAAAACGGGTTTTTGGTAAATAATTCCATAATGCTTTTCCTTCACACCACTACCTTGTGATAGTGCATTGCTGTTGTAGACACTTATTTTTCCAACTCATAATCGCTCATGTACAGCATAGCGCCACCTACTGACATGGGAAAAACCAAAAAATTTATTCTTCAAAAATCTATATCTCATCTTCTATTTACTCAATTGTCATCAAACTTCATACGCAAACCCTTCATAGCTCCCCTGACACATACGCCAAATTTTGTGCACTTTCGCCACTGGGGGCGCTATTTTTGGGCAAAAAATCCAATCTTTCCTCAAATTTGGTCAAACTTCACGGCCACCCTCTTCCTGCCTCCCATGTCATTTATACCACATTTTGGGAATTTTCGTCCATGGGGGGCGCTGTTTTTGGCCGACGCAATTGCTCCAAAACGGGTTTTTGGTAAATAATTCCATAATGCTTTTCCTTCACACCACTACCTTGTGAAAGTACGTTGCTGTTGTAGCCACTTATTTTTGAAACTCATAATCGCTCATGTACAGCATAGCGCCACCTACTGACATGGGAAAAACCAAAAAATTTATTCTTCAAAAATCTATATCTCATCTTCTATTTACTCAATTGTCATCAAACTTCATATGCAAACTCTTCATAGCTCACCTGACATATACGCCAAATTTTGTGCACTTTCGCCCCTGGGGGTGCTGGTTATGGCAAAAATGATATTGCAGCTTCTGATTTGTCAAACTTGGCAAGCAAACTCTTTACAAGACCCTTATTGGGGCGCTTGCCATGGTCGACAACGCACGAAATTTGGCTCCTTTTTCTTAGACTGCCACCGCTACTGAGAACCAGAAGCCCAGATCCAGGCCGGCCTCAGGGCCTCTATAGCGCCCCCCGAGCACCGTTCAGTGCGAGACCCTATTGTTGCCATGTGTCCATTTCTGTGGTTTGTCGCCATTGTGGGAGTAATGTCTCTTGCCGAAGAGGCTGTGGAAGGTTTTTCGCGGGGACGCATGCCCCCGCCCCCCTTGGCCGCTGGCGCGAGGGCCCGTCGAGGCCGCTTGCGGCTTTAATTAGGGCCCGAGCCCTATAGGGCGAAGGCCCTATTGTTCTTGTAAGAGTTCACTATTATTATTCTTCCGTCTTCTTCTTCTTCTTCTTTATTTTTCTCCGCTGTTGGGCCATTTTCGGGGCACTTGCCATGGGCGAAAACGCACGAAATTTGGCACCAGTTCCGAGAATTGCCACCGCTACTCAGAACCAAAAGCCCAAACTTGGCCGGGGCTCAGGGCCTCTATAGCGCCCCCTAAGTCGTTGTGATTTTGGTCTCCCGCATTAAGGTGCCTGGTTGCCATGTAGCTTGTACTAGTGGCATGCCATTTGGTACGCATATGTATCTCACGAAGCCGGACAAAAATGTAATGCCAATGCATTAGCCACGCCCAACAGGAAGTGAGGTAATTTCACTTTTGTGCGAAATGCATGGTCACGAAGACGGCGCAACTCCTCCTAGACCGTTCATAGGAATGTCACCAAAATTGATACACATCATCTACAGACATGGCTGACAAAAGTTACTAAATACGTTTCACGTAGCGTATACCGTTCAGAAGTTATACGTCAATCAATTTTCGATGCAAAATTTTACATGCTTAAAAATTCATAACAAATCTTCTGATTGCTCAAAACTGCTCATACTTCACACGCAAATCACGCATTGGGCTTCTGACATGTTACCCAATTTCTGTGATATTTCGCCACTGGGGGCGCTATTTTTGGGCAAAAAATCCAATCTTTCCTCAAATTTGGTCAAACTTCACGGCCACCCTCTTACTACCTCCCATGTCATGTATACCACGTTTTGGGAATTTTCGTCCATGGGGGGCGCTGTTTTTGGCCGACGCAATTGCGCCAAAACGGGTTTTTGGTAAATTATTCGATAATGCTTTCCCTTCACACCACTACCTTGTGACAGTACGTTGCTGTTGTAGACACTTATTTTTCCAACTCATAATCGCTCATGTACAGCATAGCGCCACCTACTGACATGGGAAAAACCAAAAAATTTATTCTTCAAAAATCTATATCTCATCTTCTATTTACTCAATTGTCATCAAACTTCATACGCAAACTCTTCATAGCTCACCTGACATTTAAGCCAAATTTTGTGCACTTTCGCCCCTGGGGGTGCTGGTTATGGCAAAAATGATATTGCAGCTTCTGATTTGTCAAACTTGGCAAGCAAACTCTTTACAAGACCCTTTTTGGGGCGCTTGCCATGGTCGCCAACGCACGAAATTTGGCTCCTTTTTCTTAGACTGCCACCGCTACTGAGAACCAGAAGCCCAGATCCAGGCGGGCCTCAGGGCCTCTTTAGCGCCCCCTAAGTCGTTGTGATTTTGGCCTCGCGCATAAAGGTGCCTGGTTGCCATGTAGTTTGTAGTAGTGGCATGCCATTTGGTACGCATATGTATCTCACTAAGCCGGACAAAAATGTAATGCCAATGCATTAGCCACGCCCAACAGGAAGTGAGGTAATTTCACTTTTGTGCGAAATGCATGGCCACGAGGACGGCGCAACTCCTCCTTGACCGTTCATAGGAATGTCACCAAAATTGATAGACATCATCTACAGACATGGCTGACAAAAGTTCCTAAATACGTTTCACGTAGGCTAAGCCGTTCAGAAGTTATACGTCAATAATTTTCAATGCAAAATTTTACATGCTTAAAAATTCATAACAAATCTTCTAATTGCTCAAAACTGCTCATACTTCACACGCAAATCACTCATTGGGCTTCTGACATGTTACCCAAATTCTGTGATATTTCGCCACTGGGGGCGCTATTTTTGGGCAAAAAATCCAATCTTTCCTCAAATTTGGTCAAACTTCACGGCCACCCTCTTACTACCTCCCATGTCATGTATACCCCATTTTGGGAATTTTCGTCCATGGGGGGCGCTGTTTTTGGCCGAGGCATTTGCTCCAAAACGGGTTTTTGGTAAATAATTCCTTAATGCTTTTCCTTCACACCACTACCATGTGATAGTACGTTGCTGTTGTAGACACTTATTTTTCCAACTCATTATCGCTCATGTACAGCATAGCGCCACCTACTGACATGGGAAAAACCAAAAATTTTTTCTTCAAAAATCAATATCTCATCTTCTATTTACTCAATCTTGATCAAACTTGATACGCACACTCTTAACACGTCACCTGACATATCTCCCAAATTTTGTAAACTTTTGCCACTGGGGGCGCTGTTTTCAGGCAACTTTTTATATCTCGGCTTCTGATTGGTCAAACTTGATCAAACTTGACACAACAACTCTTCATAGGTCCCTTGACATGTATACCAAATTTGGTGAACTTTGACCACTGGGGGCGCTCATTGCGCTGTATCAGTTGCAGGAGAGGTGTTTACAATCATGAGGCACCAGGAGTATGTTGTTTTGGTTGCCTTAAACACACATGACTTGTGGGGAATGGGTAGGCAGTCGGGAGCAAGTGTTGTAGCGTTACATACAGACTAATAGATGTCTAACAGAAGACAATCCTATGTAGCTATAGCTTGGTGACTGATGAGGTAAATACATTTATTTGGTTGGGAAGCCATGGCATAAAATTTTCTGTCCATGACAACATCTCAGCGCACCGTGTACTCTGTGTCCGATTCTGTGCTTTGTCGCCATTGTGGGAGTAATGTCTTTTGCCGAAGAAGCTGTGGAAGGTATTTCGCGGGGACGCATGCCCCCGCCCCCCTTGGCCGCTGGCGCGAGGGCCCGTCGAGGCCGCTTGCGGCTTTAATTATTCTTCTTCCGTCTTCTTCTTTATTTTTCTCCGCTGTTGGGCCATTTTTGGGGCACTTGCCATGGGCGAAAACGCATGAAATTTGGCACCAGTTCCGAGAATTGCCACCGCTACTCAGACCCAAAAGCCCAAACTTGGCCGGGGCTCAGGGCCTCTATAGCGCCCCCTAAGTCGTTGTGATTTTGGTCTCCCGCATTAAGGTGCCTGGTTGCCATGTAGTTTGTAGTAGTGGCATGCCATTTGGTACGCATATGTATCTCAGTAGGCCGGACAAAAATGTAATGCCAATGCATTAGCCACGCCCAACAGGAAGTGAGGTAATTTCACTTTTGTGCGAAATGCATGGCCACGAAGACGGCGCAACTCCTCCTAGACCGTTCATAGGAATGTCACCAAAATTGATCCACATCATCTACAGACATGGCTGACAAAAGTTACTAAATACGTTTCACGTAGCATACACCGTTCAGAAGTTATACGTCAATCAATTTTCGATGCAAAATTTTACATGCTTAAAAATTCATAACAAATCTTCTAGTTGCTCAAAACTGCTCATACTTCACAGACACATCACTCATTGGGCTTCTGACATGTTACCCAATTTCTGTGATATTTCGCCACTGGGGGCGCTATTTTTGGGCAAAAAATCCAATCTTTCCTCAAATTTGGTCAAACTTCACGGCCACCCTCTTACTACCTCCCATGTCATGTATACCACATTTTGGGAATTTTCGTCCATGGGGGGCGCTGTTTTTGGCCGACGCAATTGCTCCAACACGGGTTTTTGGTAAATTATTCCATAATGCTTTCCCTTCACACCACTACCTTGTGATAGTACGTTGCTGTTGTAGACACTTATTTTTCCAACTCATAATCGCTCATGTACAGCATAGCGCCACCTACTGACATGGGAAAAACCAAAAAATTTATTCTTCAAAAATCTATATCTCATCTTCTATTTACTCAATTGTCATCAAACTTCATACGCAAACTCTTCATAGCTCACCTGACATGTACGCCAAATTTTGTGCACTTTCGCCCCTGGGGGTGCGGATTATGGCAGAAAAGATATTGCAGCTTCTGATTTGTCAAACTTGGCAAGCAAACTCTTTACAAGACCCTTTTCGGGGCGCTTGCCATGGTCGACATCGCACGAGATTTGGCTCCGTTTTCTTAGACTCCCACCGCTACTGAGAACCAGAAGCCCAGATCCAGGCGGGCCTCAGGGCCTCTATAGCGCCCCCTAACTCATTGTGATTTTGGCCTCCCGCATTAAGGTGCCTGGTTGCCATGTAGTTTGTAGTAGTGGCATGCCATTTGGTACGCATATGTATCTCACTAAGCCGGACAAAAATGTAATGCCAATGCATTAGCCACGCCCAACAGGAAGTAAGGTAATTTCACTTTTGTGCGAAATGCATGGCCACGAAAACGGCGCAACTCCTCCTAGACCGTTCATAGGAATGTCACCAAAATTGATACACATCATCTAGAGACATGGCTGACAAAAGGTCCTAAATATGTTTCACGTAGAATTAACCGTTCAGAAGTTATACGTCAATCAATTTTCAATGCAAAATTTTACATGCTTAAAAATTCATAACATATCTTCAAATTGCTCAAAACTGCTCATACTTCACACGCAAATCACTCATTGGGCATCTGACATGTTACCCAATTTCTGTGATATTTCGCCACTGGGGGCGCTATTTTTGGGCAAAAAATCCAATCTTTCCTCAAATTTGGTCAAACTTCACGGCCACCCTCTTACTACCTCCCATGTCATGTACACCTCATTTTGGGAATTTTCGTCCATGGGGGGCGCTGTTTTTGGCCAACGCAATTGCTCCAAAACAGGTTTTTGGTAAATAATTCCATAATGCTTCTCCTTCACACCACTACCTTGTGATAGTACGTTGCTGTTGTAGACACTTATTTTTCCAACTCATAATCGCTCATGTGCAGCATAGCGCCACCTACTGACATGGGAGAAACCAAAAAATTTATTCTTCAAAAATCAATATCTCATCTTCTATTTTCTCAATCTTGATCAAACTTGATACGCACACTCTTAACAGGTCACCTGACATATCTGCCAAATTGTGTGAACTTTTGCCACTGGGGGCGCTGTTTTCAGGCAACAATTTATATCTCGGCTTCTGATTGGTCAAACTTGATCAAACTTTACAAAACAACTCTTCATAGGTCCCTTGACATGTATACCAAATTTGGTGAACTTTCACCACTGGGGGCGCTCATTGCGCTGTAGCAGTTGCAGGAGAGGTGTTTACAATCATGAGGCACCAGGAGTATGTTGTTTTGGTTGCCTTAAACACACATGACTTGTGGACCACTGGGGGCGCTCATTGCACTGTAGCAGTTGCAGGAGACGTGTTTACAATCATGAGGCACCAGGAGTATGTTGTTTTGGTTGCCTTAAACACACATGACTTGTGGGGAATGGGAAGGCAGTCGGGAGCAAGTGTTGTAGCGTTACATACAGACTAATAGATGTCTAACAGAAGACAATCCTATGTAGCTATAGCTTGGTGACTGATGAGGTAAATACATTAATTTGGTTGGGAAGCCATGGCATAAAATGTTCTGTCCATGACAACATCTCAGCGCACCGTGTACTCTGTGTCCAATTCTGTGCTTTGTCACCATTGTGGGAGTAATGTCTCTTGCCAAAGAAGCTGTGGAAGGTATTTCGCGGGGACGCATGCCCCCGCCCCCCTTGGCCGCTGGCGCGAGGGCCCGTCGAGGCCGCTTGCGGCTTTAATTAGGGCCCGAGCCCTATGGGCGAAGGCCCTATTGTTCTTGTAAGAGTTCAATATTATTATTCTTCCGTCTTCTTCTTCTTCTTTATTTTTCTCCGCTGTTGGGCCATTTTCGGGGCGCTTGCCATGGGCGAAAACGCGCGAAATTTGGCACCAGTTCCGAGAATTGCCACCGCTACTCAGAACCAAAAGCCCAAACTTGGCCGGGGCTCAAGGCCTCTATAGCGCCCCCTAAGTCGTTGTGATTTTGGTCTCCCGCATTAAGGTGCCTGGTTGCCATGTAGTTTGTAGTAGTGGCATGCCATTTGGTACGCATATGTATCTCACTAAGCCGGACAAAAATGTAATGCCAATGCATTAGCCACGCCCAACAGGAAGTGAGGTAATTTCACTTTTGTGCGAAATGCGTGGCCACGAAGACGGCGCAACTCCTCCTAGACCGTTCATAGGAATGTCACCAAAATTGATAGACATCATCTACAGACATGGCTGACAAAAGTTACTAAATACGTTTCACGTAGCATCAACCGTTCAGAAGTTATACGTCAATCAATTTTCGATGCTAAATTTTACATTCTTAAAAATTCATAACAAATCTTCTGATTGCTCAAAACTGCTCATACTTCACACGCAAATCACTCATTGGCCTTCTGACATGTTACCCAATTTCTGTGATTTTTCGCCACTGGGGGCGCTATTTTTGGGCAAAAATTCCAATCTTTCCTCAAACTTGGTCAAACTTCACGGCCACCCTCTTACTACCGCCCATGTCATGTATACCACGTTTTGGAAATTTTCGTCCATGGGGGGCGCTGTTTTTGGCCGACACAATTGCTCCAAAACGGGTTTTTGGTAAATGATTCCATAATGCTTTTCCTTCACCCCACTACCTTGTGATAGTACGTTGCTGTTGTAGACACTTATTTTTCCAACTCATCATCGCTCATGTACAGCGTAGTGCCACCTACTGACATGGGAAAAACCAAAAAATTTATTCTTCAAAAATCTATATCTCATCTGTTATTTACTCAATTGTCATCAAACTTCATAAGCACACTCTTCATAGCTCACCTGACATATCCGCCAAATTTTGTGCACTTTCGCCACTGGGGGCGCTATTTTTGGGCAAAAAATCCAGTCTTTCCTCAAATTTGGTCAAACTTCACGGCCACCCTCTTCCTACCTCCCATGTCATGTATACCACATTATGGGTATTTTCGTCCATGGGGGGCGCTGTTTTTGGCCAACGCATTTGCTCCAAAACGGGTTTTTATTAAATAATTCAATAATGCTTTTCCTTCACACCACTACCTTGTGAAAGTACGTTGCTGTTGTAGACACTTATTTGTCCAACTCATAATCGCTCATGTACAGCATAGTGCCACCTACTGACATGGGAAAAACCAAAAAAATTTATTTTCAAAAATCTATATCTCATCTTCTATTTACTCAATTGTCATCAAACTTCATACGCAAACTCTTCATTGCTCACCTGACATAAACGCCAAATTTTGTGCACTTTCGCCCCTGGGGGTGCTGGTTATGGCAAAAATGACATTGCAGCTTCTGATTTGTCAAACTTGGCAAGCAAACTCTTTACAAGACCCTTATTGGGGCGCTTGCCATGGTCGACAACGCACGAAATTTGGCTCCTTTTTCTTAGACTGCCACCGCTACTGAGAACCAGAAGCCCAGATCCAGGCCGGCCTCAGGGCCTCTATAGCGCCCCCCGAGCACCGTTCAGTGCGAGACCCTATTGTTGCCATGTGTCCATTTCTGTGGTTTGTCGCCATTGTGGGAGTAATGTCTCTTGCCGAAGAAGCTGTGGAAGGTTTTTCGCGGGGACGCATCCCCCCGCCCCCCTTGGCCGCTGGCGCGAGGGCCCGTCGAGGCCGCTTGCGGCTTTAATTAGGGCCCGAGCCCTATAGGGCGAAGGCCCTATTGTTCTTGTAAGAGTTCACTATTATGATTCTTCCGTCTTCTTCTTCTTCTTCTTCTTCTTCTTCTTTATTTTTCTCCGCTGTTGGGCCATTTTCGGGGCACTTGCCATGGGCGAAAACGCACGAAATTTGGCGCCAGTTCCGAGAATTGCCACCGCTACTCAGAACCAAAAGCCCAAACTTGGCCGGGGCTCAGGGCCTCTATAGCGCCCCCTAAGTCGTTGTGATTTTGGCCTCCCGCATTAAGGTGCCTGGTTGCCATGTAGTTTGTAGTAGTGGCATGCCATTTGGTACGCATATGTATCTCAGTAAGCCGGACAAAAATGTAATGCCAATGCATTTGCCACGCCCAACAGGAAGTGAGGTAATTTCACTTTTGTGTGAAATGCATGGCCTCGAACACGGCGCAACTCCTCCTAGACCGTTCATAGGAATGTCACGAAAATTGATACACATCATCTACAGACATGGCTGACAAAAGTTACTAAATACGTTTCACGTAGGATAAACCGTTCAGAAGTTATACGTCAATCAATTTTCACTTCAATATTTTACATGCTTAAAAATTCATAACAAATCTTCTAATTGCTCAACACTGCTCATACTTCACACGCTAATCACTCATTGGGCTTCTGACATGTTACCCAATTTCTGTGATATTTTGCCACTGGGGGCGCTATTTTTGGGCAAAAAATCCAATCTTTCCTCAAATTTGGTCAAACTTCACGGCCACCCTCTTTCTACCTCCCATGTCATGTATACCACATTTTGGGGATTTTCGTCCATGGGGGGCGCTGTTTTTGGCCGTCGCAATTTCTCCAAAACGGGTTTTTGGTAAATAATTCCATAATGCTTTTCCTTCACACCACTACCTTGTGATAGTGCGTTGCTGTTGTGGACACTTATTTTTCCATCTCATAATCACTCATGTACAGCATAGCGCCACCTACTGACATGGGAAAAACCAAAAAATTTATTCTTCAAAAATCTATATCTCATCTTCTGTTTACTCAATTGTCATCAAACTTCATACGCAAACTCTTCATAGCTCACCTGACATGTACGCCAAATTTTGTGCACTTTCGCCCCTGGGGGTGCTGGTTATGGCGGAAATGATATTGCAGCTTCTGATTTGTCAAACTTGGCAAGCAAACTCTTTACAAGACCCTTTTTGGGGCGCTTGCCATGGTCGACATCGCACGAAATTTGGCTCCTTTTTCTTAGACTCCCACCGCTACTGAGAACCAGAAGCCCAGATCCAGGCGGGCCTCAGGGCCTCTATAGCGCCCCCTAACTCATTGTGATTTTGGCCTCCCGCATTAAGGTGCCTGGTTGCCATGTAGTTTGTAGTAGTGGCATGCCATTTGGTACGCATATGTATCTCACTAAGCCGGACAAAAATGTTATGCCAATGCATTAGCCACGCCCAACAGGAAGTGAGGTGATTTCACTTTTGTGCGAAATGCATGGCCACGAAGACGGCGCAACTCCTCCTAGACCGTTCATAGGAATGTCACCAAAATTGATACACATCATCTACAGACACGGCTGACAAAAGTTCCTAAATACGTTTCACGTAGAATAAACCGTTCAGAAGTTATACGTCAATCCATTTTCAATGCAATATTTTACATGCTTAAAAATTCTTAACATATCTTCAAACTGCTCAAAACTGCTCATACTTCACACGCAAATCACTCATTGGGCATCTGACATGTTACCCAATTTCTGTGATATTTCGCCACTGGGGGCGCTATTTTTGGGCAAAAAATCCAATCTTTTCTCAAATTTGGTCAAACTTCACGGCCACCCTCTTACTACCTCCCATGTCATGTACACCACATTTAGGGAATTTTCGTCCATGGGGGGCGCTGTTTTTGGCCAACGCAATTGCTCCGAAACAGGTTTTTGGTAAATAATTCCATAATGCTTCTCCTTCACACCACTACCTTCTGATAGTATGTTGCTGTTGTAGACACTTATTTTTCCAACTCATAATCGCTCATGTGCAGCATAGCGCCACCTACTGACATGGGAGAAACCAAAAAATTTATTCTTCAAAAATCAATATCTCATCTTCTATTTTCTCAATCTTGATCAAACTTGATACGCACACTCTTAACAGGTCACCTGACATATGTGCCAAATTTTGTGAACTTTTGCCACTGGGGGCGCTGTTTTCAGGCAACAATTTATATCTCGGCTTCTGATTGGTCAAACTTGATCAAACTTTACAAAACAACTCTTCATAGGTCCCTTGACATGTATACCAAATTTGGTGAACTTTCACCACTGGGGGCGCTCATTGCGCTGTAGCAGTTGCAGGAGAGGTGTTTACAATCATGAGGCACCAGGAGTATGTTGTTTTGGTTGCCTTAAACACACATGACTTGTGGACCACTGGGGGCGCTCATTGCGCTGTAGCAGTTGCAGGAGACGTGTTTACAATCATGAGGCACCAGGAGTATGTTGTTTTGGTTGCCTTAAACACACATGACTTGTGGGGAATGGGTAGGCAGTCGGGAGCAAGTGTTGTAGCGTTACATACAGACTAATAGATGTCTAACAGAAGACAATCCTATGTAGCTTTAGCTTGGTGACTGATGAGGTAAATACATTAATTTGGTTGGGAAGCCATGGCATAAAATGTTCTGTCCATGACAACATCTCAGCGCACCATGTACTCTGTGTCCAATTCTGTGCTTTGTCACCATTGTGGGAGTAATGTCTCTTGCCAAAGAAGCTGTGGAAGGTATTTCGCGGGGACGCATGCCCCCGCCCCCCTTGGCCGCTGGCGCGAGGGCCCGTCGAGGCCGCTTGCGGCTTTAATTAGGGCCCGAGCCCTATGGGCGAAGGCCCTATTGTTCTTGTAAGAGTTCACTATTATTATTCTTCCGTCTTCTTCTTCTTCTTTATTTTTCTCCGCTGTTGGGCCATTTTCGGGGCGCTTGCCATGGGCGAAAACGCACGAAATTTGGCACCAGTTCCGAGAATTGCCACCGCTACTCAGAACCAAAAGCCCAAACTTGGCCGGGGCTCAGGGCCTCTATAGCGCCCCCTAAGTCGTTGTGATTTTGGTCTCCCGCATTAAGGTGCCTGGTTGCCATGTAGTTTGTAGTAGTGGCATGCCATTTGGTACGCATATGTATCTCACTAAGCCGGACAAAAATGTAATGCCAATGCATTAGCCACGCCCAACAGGAAGTGAGGTAATTTCACTTTTGTGCGAAATGCATGGCCACAAAGACGGCGCAACTCCTCCTAGACCGTTCATAGGAATGTCTCCAAAATTGATACACATCATCTACAGACATGGCTGACAAAAGTTACTAAATACGTTTCACGTAGCATTAACCGTTCAGAAGTTATACGTCAATAAATTTTCGATGCAAAATTTTACATGCTTAAAAATTCATAACAAATCTTCTAATTGCTCAAAACTGCTCATTCTTCACACGCAAATCACTCATTGGGCTTCTGACATGTTACGCAATTTCTGTGATATTTCGCCACTGGGGGCGCTATTTTTGGGCAAAAAATCCAATATTTCCTCAAATTTCGTCAAACTTCACGGCCACCCTCTTACTACCTCCCATGTCATGTATACCACATTTTGGGAATTTTCGTCCATGGGGGGCGCTGTTTTTGGCCGACGCAATTGCTCCAAAACGGGTTTTTGGTAAATAATTCCATAATGCTTTTCCTTCACACCACTTCCTTGTGATAGTGCGTTGCTGTTGTAGACACTTATTTTTCCAACTCATAATCGCTCACGTACAGCATAGCGCCACCTACTGACATGGGAAAAACCAAAAAATTTATTCTTCAAAAATCTATATCTCATCTTCTACTTACTCAATTGTCATCAAACTTCATATGCAAACTCTTCATAGCTCACCTGACATGTACGCCAAATTTTGTGCACTTTCGCCCCTGGGGGTGCTGGTTATGGCAGAAATGATATTGCAGCTTCTGATTTGTCAAACTTGGCAAGCAAACTCTTTACAAGACCCTTTTTGGGGCGCTTGCCATGGTCGACATCGCACGAAATTTGGCTCCTTTTTCTTAGACTCCCACCGCTACTGAGAACCAGAAGCCCAGATCCAGGCGGGCCTCAAGGCCTCTATAGCGCCCCCTAACTCATTGTGATTTTGGCCTCCCGCATTAAGGTGCCTGGTTGCCATGTAGTTTGTAGTAGTGGCATGCCATTTGGTACGCATATGTATCTCACTAAGCCGGACAAAAATGTAATGCCAAAGCATTAGCCACGCCCAACAGGAAGTGAGGTTATTTCACTTTTGTGCGAAATGCATTGCCACGAAGACGGCGCAACTCCTCCTAGACCGTTCATAGGAATGTCACCAAAATTGATACACATCATCTACAGACACGGCTGACAAAAGTTCCTAAATACGTTTCACGTAGAACAAACCGTTCAGAAGTTATACGTCAATCAATTTTCAATGCAAAATTTTACATGCTTAAAAATTCATAACAAATCTTCTGATTGCTCAAAACTGCTCATACTTCACACGCAAATCACTCATTGGGCTTCTGACATGTTACCCAATTTCTGTGATATTTCGCCACTGGGGGCGCTATTTTTGGGCAAAAATTCCAATCTTTCCTCAATTTTGGTCAAACTTCACGGCCACCCTCTTACTACCTCACATGTCATGTATACCACGTTTTGGAAATTTTCGTCCATGGGGGGCGCTGTTTTTGGCCGACGCAATTGCTCCAAAACGGGTTTTTGGTAAATAATTCCATAATGCTTTTCCTTCACACCACTTCCTTGTGATAGTACGTTGCTGTTGTAGACACTTATTTTTCCAACTCATAGTCGCTCATGTACAGCATAGCGCCACCTACTGACATGGGAAAAACCAAAAAATTTATTCTTCAAAAATCTATATCTCATCTTCTATTTAGTCAATTGTCATCAAACTTCATATGCAAACTCTTCATAGCTCACCTGACGTCTACGCCAAATTTTGTGCACTTTCGCCCCTGGGGGTGCTGGTTATGGCAAAAATGATATTGCAGCTTCTGATTTGTCAAACTTGCCAAGCAAACTCTTTACAAGACCCTTATTGGGGCGCTTGCCATGGTCGACAATGCACGAAATTTGGCTCCTTTTCCTTAGACTGCCACCGCTAGTGAGCACCAGAAGCCCAGATCCAGCCGGGCCTCAGGGCCTCTTTAGCGCCCCCTAACTCGTTGTGATTTTGGCCTCCCGCATTAAGGTGCCTGGTTGCCATGTAGTTTGTAGTAGTGGCATGCCATTTGGTATGCATATGTATCTCACTAAGCCGGACAAAAATGTATTGCCAATGCATTAGCCACGCCCAACAGGAAGTGAGGTAATTTCACTTTTGTGCGAAATGCATGGCCACGAAGACGGCGCAACTCCTCCTAGACCGTTCACAGGAATGTCACCAAAATTGATATACATCATCTACCGACATGGCTGACAAAAGATACTAAATAGGTTTCACGTAGCATAAACCGTTCAGAAGTTATACGTCAATCAATTTTCAATGCAACATTTTACATGCTTAAAAATTCATAACAAATCTTCTACTTGCTCAAAACTGCTCATACTTCACACGCAGATCACTCATTGGGCTTCTGACATGTTACCCACTTTCTGTGATATTTTGCCACTGGGGGCGCTATTTTTGGGCAAAAATTCCAGTCTTTCCTCAAATTTGGTCAAACTTCACGGCCACCCTCTTCCTACCTCCCATGTCATGTATACCACATTTTGGGAATTTTCATCCATGGGGGGCGCTGTTTTTGGCCGACGCAATTGCTCCAAAACGGGTTTTTGGTAAATAATTCCATAATGCTTTTCCTTCACACCACTACCTTGTGATAGTGCGTTGCTGTTGTAGACACTTATTTTTCCAACTCATAATCGCTCATGAACAGCATAGCGCCACCTTCTGACATGGGAAAAACCAAAAATTTTATTCTTCAAAAATCTATATCTCATCTTCTATTTACTCAATTGTCATCAAACTTCATACGCAAACTCTTCATAGCTCACCTGACAAGTACTCCTAATTTTGTGCACTTTCGCCCCTGGGGGTGCTGGTTATGGCAAAAATGGTATTGCAGCTTCTGATTTGTCAAACTTGGCAAGCAAACTCTTTACAAGACCCTTATTAGGGCGCTATTATTATTAGGGCCCGAGCACCGTACAGTGCGAGACCCTATCGTTGCCATGTGTCCAATTCAGTTCTTTGTCGCCATTGAGGGAGTAATGTCTCTTGCCGAAGAAGCTGTGGAAGGTATTTCGCGGGGACGCATGCCCCCGCCCCCCTTGGCCGCTGGCGCGAGGGCCCGTCGAGGCCGCTTGCGGCTTTAATTTTTTATTCTGTTTTCATCACTACTTTTGTATTTAAAAATTTCTTAACTGTTCAAGCATCAATCACCAAAGCAAATTCCTTGTATGTGAGAATGTACTTGCCAATAAACTTGATTCTGATTTTGTTTCTAATCCTGGATTGATCCTTTGTAAGCACTGAATAAATGAAGATTTTAATTTTTTTATTTGCTTTTATCTGAAGCTATCCAACTTATTCCTTACTTCCAGTCATGCCTCCACACTCATCTGCTGCAGAATTTTGACTGATGTGCAAATAATTGATGCCACTATAATGTGAATGCTTCTGAAATCATGAGGGAACTCCGTAATGTCCTACAGTAAAGTACTTAATTGTCCTTCAAATTTAGCTTAAAATAAGATCAAATAAGATATCCTAACTTATTCATGAAAGATGAGTGAAGACCTCAACAGCACTGAGATGTCAGACAGTGAACAATCTGATGACAGCAACAAGAGGAAGTAGTATGAAGGAATAGAAAAGGAGAAACTGGGAGACAGAGCCAGCTGGCATGCCACACAAAAAGATGATTCAGAGATGAAGTCTTGATTAACAGATATAGCTATATTTTAGCAATAGAGAAGCCTTAAAGCTTTCTAAATTATCTAGCTTTAGTAATAGACATGAGGAACTATGTATTAAGTTTATGAAGTGCAGTGGGGTCCCTCTCATAAAGTGCCTTATTTCCCCTTTTAAAGTTTACCAACCGGCACGGTGGTGTAGTGGTTAGCGCTGTCGCCTCACAGCAAGAAGGTCCTGGGTTTGAGCCCCGGGGCCGGCGAGGGCCTTTCTGTGTGGAGTTTTCATGTTCTCCCCGTGTCCGCGTGGGTTTCCTCCAGGTGCTCCGGTTTCCCCCACAGTCCAAAGACATGCAGGTTAGGTTAACTGGTGACTCTAAATTGACCGTAGGTGTGAATGTGAGTGTGAATGGTTGTCTGTGTCTATGTGTCAGCCCTGTGATGACCTGGCGACTTGTCCAGGGTGTACCCCGCCTTTCGCCCGTAGTCAGCTGGGATAGGCTCCAGCTTGCCTGCGACCCTGTAGAAGGATAAAGCGGCTAGAGATAATGAGATGAGATGAGAAGTTTACCAACCCTATAATCTTAGGTCAGGGCACTTTAGGGTAGTTAATGTGGTGGCTAGAACTAAGTGTTTTAATGATTATTTAACCATCCGTTACCAAAAGTGTTTGCTTGAAAGGTCATAGTTTGATACTAAGATATATTGCAGACTATCATTACCTGATTTGATGTTCTCCAGACAATATTTCTTGTATTTGTAATATTTAAAGATTGTATTTAGGCCATTTAATATTGTTTTTATATTATTATATTTCATGTGATTGCTTTATGTCTTACCTGCTGACATTCCTTGTAATTCAGTTTGTACTGCCAAAAGGGGTAAATAAACCAATAATAGATAGATAGATAGATAGATAGATAGATAGATAGATAGATAGATAGATAGATAGATAGATAGATACTAATATGTAGTGGTCATAGCAAGAAAGAGCAGAGAGAGAAGTGAGGCAATGCAGGGCCTCTGAGTCACGAAGGGGATAAATAATAATGGGTAACAAAACAGTAGTTAAAGATGGATCAGTCGTTTTAGTTTGCTTTGGTTTTAGGGTACAGGTAGTCTCTATCTTCAGGTGAAACAAGAAAAATGAGAGGTCTGGGCCAGACATTTTGTCTGTTAACTCTAACTTTAGGTCTGTAGAGGTCAGAGCAGGTGGGTGGAACACAGAAGTACGGCAGGCCAGAACTGAGTTCCAAAAACTCTCTTTATTTGCACTTTACAGTCGCAAACATAAACTCTCCCAGCCACACGCATATACACACACATCAGTCATCTGGTTCGGGAGAGCCCCCTTTCTCTGCTCTCTCTCTCCTTATATAGGGCGTGGTTGCTGGGAAGACACACAAACAGGTTAATTCACCTCAGGTGTAGTGATTCTGCCACTTACCTTCCCTGACTCTGCCCTCCAGTCACAGACCAATGCTTGACCACGCCCCCACTGCCACATACCCCCACCGCCCGACTCAGGCCGGGCAGCCATCCAGCCTGCAGCTGACTCCCCCCCCCCCCTCGACGGGAGAGGAAGTCCGCCACGACCATCTGCGCCCCCGGCTGGTGGATCACCTTGAAGTTAAAGGGTTGGAGTGCCAGATACCAACGGGTGATCCGCGCGTTGTCATCCTTCATGCGGTGGAGCCACTGGAGGGGTGCGTGGTCCGAACAGAGGGTGAAAGGGCATCCCAGCAGGTAGTAACGGAGGGCAAGGACCGCCCACTTGATGGCCAGACACTCCTTCTGTAGCTGTAGCGCCCCTCACGCACTGACAGCTTACAGTACGACTTATGTACAGCACTGGGCAATCCTCCCCCTCCACCTCCTGGGACAAAACAGCCCCCAGCCCTCTGTCCGACACGTCCGTCTGCAATATAAAAGGGAGAGAAAAGTCAGGGGAGTGTAACAGTGGCCCCCCACACAGTGCAGCCTTTACCTCAGAAAAAGCCCGCTGGCATTGCTCTGTCCACTGGACCGGATCTGGTGCCCCCTTTTTAGTGAGATCAGTCAGCAGGCTGGTGACGTCTGAATAATTAGATATAAACCTATGATAATAGCCAGCCAGCCCCAGGAACTGTCTCACCCCCTTTTTGGTCTTGGGCCTCGGGCAGGCCGCAATCGCTGCTGTCTTGTTAATTTGGGGACGCACCTGCCCATTGTCCAAGTAGAAGCCCAGATAGCATACTTCCACCTGCCCAATCGCCCACTTCTTCAGGTTGGCTGTGAGACCCGCCCGCCTCAACGACCTAAGGATGGCCCTCAGGTGTTGTAGGTGCCGCGGCCAGTCATTACTATAAATAATGATGTCGTCAAGGTACATGGCCGCATAGGTGGCGTGGGGGCAGAGGACCCTATCCATCAGCCGCCGAAACGTAGCGGGCGCCCCAAACAGCCCAAAAGGAAGTGTGACAAACTGGTGTAAGCCGAACGGTGTGGAAAAGGCCGTTTTTTTTCTCGGGATAATGGAGTCAAGGGGATCTGCCAATAACCCTTCGTCAAATCCAGTATCAAGTAAAAGCGAGCCGTGCCTAGTCAATCGAGCAACTCATCAATACGAGGCATTGGGTACGCGTCGAATTTAGACACCGCATTGACTTTTCTATAGTCTACACAGAACCGGACCGACCCGTCGGCCTTGGGTACCAAGACCACCGGGCTGCTCCAGTCGCTGTGGGACTCCTCAACAATGCCCATTTCAAGCATGGCCTCGAGTTCTTCCCGAACCACTTTTTTCTTGTGTTCGGGTAGCCTGTAAGGGCGGCTACGCACTACCACCCCCGGGGGTGTCTCAATGTGGTGCTCTATGAGGTCGGTGCGGCCGGGCAGGGGTGAGAACACGTCCGAAAATTCGGTCTGCAACTGGGCAACCTCCGCAAGTTGGGTCGGGGAGAGGTGGTCTCCACAGGGGATCGGAGAGGTACGCGATGCCAATGCTCCCTTTTGAACCTCCGGCCCCAGCTCCGTCTTCTCTAGAACCACCGACACCAACGCTACAGGGACCTCCTCGTTCCAGAGTTTGAGCAGATTGAGGTGGTAACTCTGTAGCGCCCCACCCCTGTCCGTACACCTCACCTCGTAGTCGACGTCCCTGACTCGCCGTGTGACCTCAAAGGGTCCTTGCCACTTGGTGACCAATTTGGAGCTCGATGTGGGCAACAGTACGAGTACTTTATCTCCCGGTGTGAACTCCCTAAGGCACATACCCTTGTCGTACAGGCGGGTTTGCCATTCTTGGGCCTGCCGCAAATTCTCTTGGGTTAGGTGTGTGAGTGTGTGGAGTTTTGCATGCAGGTCAATAACGTATTGAATTTCATTTTTACTTGGTGAAGGTCCCTCCTCCCAATTTTCTCGCAGCACATCTAAAATGCCGCGTGGCTTAGGGGTCATCCATAATTTTCATCATTATCACGAGCGTACAAACCGTACGCGGGGGGGAGGGGGTTAATGACCAGGCGTACACTTTTTAAAAGTGAAAAAATGATGATCCATCAATGTGCGAATTGGTGGCTGCCATGTTAAAAATTTTGTGCCACATCGGTGTTGTCAGCTAGCTCTACACGCTTTCTTTCTTCAATACAACAACAATGGCTGACCCAGATTTTGACCATGTTTATAAATTTGTGAATAGCAGAAATACCGCTATTCACAAGACTCCTTCAAACGAGTACAAGCAGTTTTTAAACATTTATTGTTTCCTGCATTCATCTGAGAGGAGGCAGTTAGGGCAGGACAGGCTGCTTGGAAAGAATCAAAAACAAATGTTTCAAAGCCAAAAAGCAACAGCTCCCCTTAAAAAGCCAGTTCCTAATTTTCAAAAATCAGACCCTCCAGGATGTTACGATTTGCAAATTCAACCAATCCCCGCGAATTCAGGGCGGTGTTGCAATTATATCCAATCACCGAAACTTTTCTGCAAATTTGACCAATCGTTGGCGTCGTCTTGAGGTGACGTTGACAAACTACCTTCCGCCTTACTTCCACTGTTGCCAGATTGGGCGGTTTCCCGCCCAGTTGGGGGGTTTCAAGTGCATTTTGGCGGGTTTTGAACATATTTTGGGCTGGAAAACGTCAGCCGTATCTGACAACGCTGCTTACTTCCGTGTATACGTTCAAGAGAAGCAGGACGTGCGAGTCAGTGTTTATATAGGCTTAAATTCTGTTACTGAAAGTGTGTTATGTTTACAGTGAAGGACTGTGTGCACTTTACATTATTTTTTTTACTTAATACAAGAAATTAATGGATGCCAACATTTTTACCAAAATGGTATTTTATTTTTCATTGTTTAGGCAGCTTCAGCATCATACTGTGAGATTCTGTTCAATTTTTTTTTTCTTCTATGAAGCCTGAGCCATTTATTTTATTAGTTTATAATTATTGTTTAATTTAGTCTTCAGGAGAGACTGCCTGCACACAGTACTAGTATTAATAGTTTTTTTTTCTTACATGAAAGCTGAGGCATTTATATTATATTTTAAGGTAACTTCATGTTGCACTGTGAGGTTCTCTGCACTTTAACTTTTGAACCAACAGGTGCACTTGGATAAGTAAAGCCTATTTTTCTGCATTTTTGTAGTCCTGGTAATCTTTTATATTGGTAAAGTTGTTTATAGGACCATTTCTCAGTGTCTTTTTGTTTTTTTAATCAATAGTTTTTCAGTAATAACTTAATATTTAACATATCACTCAATTTTAATCACAAAAAGAGAAAATCGCAACAATTTCTCGCAACTTTCACTTCCTCCCGCAATGTAATCGCAACAAAAACCTAAAAAACACTGCAACTTTCATCGCAATTTTTTGGAAAACCCCCGCAACATCAGACATTTTAGCCCACAACAATCACAAAAAAGGCCCGCGAAATCCTGGGGGGACTGTAAAATGAATCGCCTGCTTTCTATGAAAACTTCTGGACCCGTCTTATGTCTTCTTTTCTTCTCTTGTGAATCTTTGTATTGTCCTGTCATCCAATTTTAATAAAAAGTAATACAAGACATGGTTTTATTTTGAATTCCTATTCCACGTAGATCCATCATCATTTTTTTGTCCGCTAATGTACACTTTTGGGGGGAGGGAGGGGGGTTGCTCAAAAGTCTACTCTTTGTAGACTCATGATGATAAATTATGGATGACCCCTTATGCCCATATAACAATTCGAACGGGGAGAACCCCGTGGAGGCTTGGGGGACCTTTTGCACTGAAAACAACAAGGGTTCGAGCCATTTATCCCAATTACGTGCGTCCTCGCTTACGAATTTCCTAATTATATTTTTGAGGGTGCGATTGAATTGTTTGACTAAACCGTCCGTTTGTGGGTGATAAACGCTGGTGCGGATTGGCTTAATACCTAATAACCCATAAAGTTCGTTCAGTGTTCGTGACATAAACAAGGTGCCTTGATCAGTCAGAATCTCTTTCGGGATTCCAACTCGGGAGATAACACGGAAGAGCGCTTCCGCAATACTGCATGCTGAGATATTGTGAAAAGGCACTGCTTCTGGGTATCGTGTTGCATAGTCCACTAGAACTAATATAAAGCGGTACCCTCGTGTTGACCGATCTAATGGCCCGACGAGATCCATCCCAATTCTTTCGAACGGGGTCTCGATTAATGGGAGAGGGCACAAAGGCGCTTTTGGAATGGCCGCTGGATTTGCTAACTAGCATTCGCGGCACGCCGTACACCACCTAGGACATCGCCGTGAATCCCTGGCCAGTAGAACCGGGCCATTATTCGGGCTAGTGTTTTATCCTGCACTAAGTGTCCAGCCATGGGATTAAAGTGAGCCGCCTGGAATACCAATTCCCGGCGGCTTTTTGGAATCAAGAGCTGCGTGATTTGTTCTTTAGTCTGAGTGTCCTGCATCACTCGGTATAATCTATCCTTCATAATAGAAAAATAGGGGAAGGACGGGGTGGCGTTTGGCTGGAGCATTTGACCATCGATTACTCTCACTTGGTCAAATGCATGTCGCAGAGTCTCGTCTCACGACTGCTGTAATGGGAAATCCGTGAGGGATTCCCCGAGAGAGGGAGGAGGAGCCGGCAGCTCCTCACTCTGACGCGGAGATGACGTAGACGGCTCTGTTACAGCTGGTCCCACCAAAGCGACACCGGGACCTCCCCTTGCTAAACTACTCACTCTTTACTAAATGACTCATTAACTCCCCAAATCCCGGCCAATCAGTCCCCAAAATTATAGAGTGGGTGAGGCGAGGATTAACCGCCGCCTTTACTCTAAATTTTTCCCCTCTGAAAAAAATGTGGACCGACACTAAAGGGTAGCTGTGAACATCCCCGTGCACACACAACACCTTCACCAATTGTGCTCCCCCCAATGCCTCGTCTTGCACCAGGCTTTGGTGAATTGAGGTCTGATTACAGCCAGAGTCCACCAAAGCCTGATATGTATCCCCTTGGATACTCAACGGTATGCGATATGCTCCGGCCCAATCGAGGGCAGCTCCTGGCGCGTCAGGGATCTGGACCACCGTGCCCACCTCCTTTGCCGAGCATTGATGCTGAAGGTGCCCCGGCTTCCCCGCAGCACCAGCAAACCGGCCCGGGCTTTCTCTCTGCACCGGTAGTTTGGGTCTTACTCACCTGAGGGGGGGGGGGGGGGGAGAGACAGACATGGAAGCGGGAAACGGGAGGACACCGCAGGTGCGGCGGACTGGCTGTGAGGGAGCCGGCCCCCGCCTCCGCGGTGGGGGAACGGGGCAAGGACAAGACACAGAAGGGGAGGGGGAGAGAGAGAGGAGAGAAGCGAAGAGGGGATCTGTGATCCTGCCATGGGAACAGCCGCCAAATGATCCTCCGCTAACTCGATGGCCTGATCCAGCGATGCCGGGCGATGGCACTGGACCCACTCTGACATTTCTTTGGGAAGTTGCGCGATGAACTGCTCCAGTGCCACCAGGTCAACGACTCCCTCAGCGTCGCGGTTGTCAGCCCTCAGCCACCGCCTGCAGGTGTCCCGGAGTTGCTGGCCAAATGCGAACGGGCGGCTGACCTCCTCTAGGCGCAGAGCGTGAAAGCGCTGATGATGTTGTTCGGGGGTGCGCCCCACATGCTGGAGGACGGCCTGGCGCAGGTCCGCGTAGACCAGCTGCCTGTCGGCGGGGCGCTGTAGCACGGCCAGCTGCGCCTCGCCCATTAGCAGGGGGAGGAGGCGCGCCGCGCGCTGTTCCACCGGCCACCCCGAGGCCTCTGCTGCTTGTTCAAATAGCGTGAGGAAGGGCTCGGGGTCATCATGCAGGCCCATCTTTGTTAGGGTGAGGTGGAGTGGGCCCACAGCGGTGGAGATGGTGGACCCCGTCAACGCGAGGAGGTGCCAGAACGCCTGTCAATCTTCCTGTTGCGCCAGCACCAGGGCCTTGAACCATTGTTCTTGCTCCTTTCGGAGGGTGAGCAGCGCCTGGTGCTGGCTCTGTTGGGCCGTGGTGAGGGCGTGGATGAAGTCTGCGAAGGGGGAGGACTCCATGGGGCTGTTCTCCTCTGTGCTCGGCGTCCCGGGTTTTGGCACCACTGTAGAGGTCAGAGCAGGTGAGTGGAGTACAGAAGTACGGCAGGCCAGAACTGAGTTCCAAAAACTCTCTTTATTTGCACTTTACAGTCGCAAACATACACTCTCCCAGCCACACGCATATACACACACATCAGTCATCTGGTTTGGGAAAGCCCCCTTCCTCTGCTCTCTCTCTCCTTATATAGGGCGTGGTTGCTGGGAAGACACACAAACAGGTTAATTCACCTCAGGTGTAGTGATTCTGCCACTTACCTTCCCTGACTCCACCCTCCGGTCACAGACCGACGCTTGACCACGCCCCCACTGCCACAAGGTCTTATTTGTTCTTCATTGTTTGACTTGTTGTATCAGTAAACATGTTAAGTCTGCATTCGTCAGTGTTATTTAGATATGTAGTGCACCATAAACTACTTTCAACTAAAAAGCTTATCAACGGATATCACATGTAATTGAAATAACCACAGTGATTATACATAGCACTTCATCAAAATAATAATGGGTTCACATCATTCACAATCACTTCAAAAGACACTGTATATGTGGAATGTATTTAAGAACTGGAAAATAAACTGTCTGCCTTGTTCCTTTTGTAGATAAGACTTACAGCGCTGCTTATCCTCCTCATATTCTACCCCATGCCTACACTGGGCTTATCTGACCGCATGAACACACACCAGTTCCAACCACAATTACATATAGACACATGACAAACAAACAAGCAAACAAACAAGCAATTAAATAAAAACAACAAAAATGCTGTGGGGACATTTTTCTGCCATGGTTTGGGTCAATTATTCCCCTTCGAGTATAAGATAATTGCAAGTACAAGGTTACTCAGACTGATCACCTTTATCCTGTGATGAAACATTTCTATCTTCTTGGGAGTAGTGTTTTTCAGAATGGGACTGTCTCCATCCACAAGATTTGAGGGATCAGACATTGAATGGTTTAAAGAATACAGAAATTATTAAAATCATATGTTATGGTCTTCATGTCTCAAGCCACTACAATCAAAAACACTAACACTTTTGGAAGAATGGTGTTTCATGGTTCCTGTACAGTTCTAGAATTTGTGTCAAGGAGCTGTCTGGCAGCTGTTTTGTCAGCTTGTGGTCGAACATCTCAATAAGCCACTTTATGGCAATGTATTTACTCACATTTTCCCAATCATGATAGGTTATATCATGTGCTGAGTCTCTACAGTTGCTTTGTATGTCTTTGCTTTTATTTTATTTTATAAAGTAGAGCTGAATGATAATGCTGCCCTGTAGTCACTTTCCTTGTCACTTTATTACTGTTCTGTGATATTTGTACATTATTAAAGTGCATTACAAAAGTCTTTCTCATACAAAAAGTTTTTTTTTTTTTCAAGAAGCCACTTTGAAAGGCCATTCTCTTGCCACACTGTTATCTCAAGGCTGTGTCTGCAGTATGCCACAATACTCACAGTTTCACAACAGGAGCCTTGAGAAGATAAAGCACTGGATAATTCAATGCTGTCCAAGCTGACATTCCTGTAAAATGTCCATTCAACAGCATCAGCACATAGATAATATGTATGTTTTCCATTTTCTGTTAGAATAGGAAGCAAAAATACACCAAGATGCACTTTGGATAACAGTTTTCACTGTTGAATGAGAACAGGACAATCGGCAGCACAAACAATGTAGAAAAAAGATGGAAAAGCAAAAAAAAAGGATTTAAAAAATAGAAAAAGTGACTGGTATAGGCTACTTGTAAGATGGTGCTGTGGTTAGCACTGTTGTCTCACACCAAGAAGGTTCTGGGTTTGAAGCTGACAGGGACCTTTCCGTGTGGAGTTTGCATGTTCTCCCTATGCCTGCATGGGTTTCTATCCAAGCCTGAATAGATTGGGGAAGATTGTGTCAGGAAGGGCACTGGGTATAAAATCCTATGCCAAATCAAATATGTGGCTCATAAATTAGGACAGATGATCTGCTGTGGCAACCCCTAACAGGAGAAGCTGAAAGAAGGAAACAGGCTACTTGTATAGTTATGATCACATTTTTTCACATGAGGTGATCACATTTCTTGTAACCTGTGTTTGACAATTTGTGATAAACACAGAATCTCATCTCATCTCATCTCATCTCATTATCTCTAGCCGCTTTATCCTTCTACAGGGTCGCAGGCAAGCTGGAGCCTATCCCAGCTGACTATGGGCGAAAGGCGGGGTACACCCTGGACAAGTCGCCAGGTCATCACAGGGCTGACACATAGACACAGACAACCATTCACACTCACATTCACACCTACGGTCAATTTAGAGTCACCAGTTAACCTAACCTGCATGTCTTTGGACTGTGGGGGAAACCGGAGCACCCGGAGGAAACCCACACGGACACGGGGAGAACATGCAAACTCCGCACAGAAAGGCCCTCGCCGGCCCCGGGGCTCGAACCCAGGACCTTCTTGCTGTGAGGCGACAGCGCTAACCACTACACCACCGTGCCGCCCTAAACACAGAATATCACTGAATTTAAGAATGTGCCACTAATCACTGACAACCCAAAAGAAAGACATGGTAAAGGGAAATTTATATGCTGTATAGCCACCTAAAGGTTAATTACACATAGAGTTATCAGTGCAACTTCACTGGAGCTTATCATTTTATCAGCTGACCTGGTTACCCTTAAATGAAGCCTTAAAATTAAATATGGTTACCCAGGTTGTGGCCAAATCAAGAACTGGTTATGGCTAAAAGTATATTGTGTTTATGCAGTGTGTTGTTGAAGATATTATTTATCGCTCAGTTATAGTGAACCAAATAAACTGAAAGGTGGGTATTCAGTACTGGGCTTCCAAACTTTCATTCATTCCTTCATTCTCCTGGTCAGGATGGTGGTGGCTCCGAATACTATTCTGGGAACACTGGGCATAAGGTGGGAGTATATATTCTTCATGGGTAGAACCGGGGACCATGTGGGATAGATGCAGCCTCGCGAGACCCCAAACCACGCCCCTAGTCCCCGTGTTACCACGGCACCCGCAACATACGTCATCAGACAAGCAGCTTCAGCTATAAAACAAACGAATTTGTGCCGCTGCTGTGCAGGCGAGCGAGTTTAAAGTGCGTGACTTTCTTTTAATCACAACAAGTCTTGGGAAAGTTGGAACTTCAGCGGGTGACAAGCAAAGATGGGACGCGGAGTGAGTAAAACTTAATAACCAGTTATAAACCTCTTAGGTGTGAACTAACCAGATATATTAGTGAGTAGTATTTTAAAACTATGCTGTTAATGAGAAAGATACAGATTCTATAAGTGCAGCTGGTGGTTCATGGCCAATTTGTTGCCAGTTTAAGAGAGATAGATAATTAGTATCCAGTCTGCTCTTCTCTACCCGCATTCAACGTTCATTTAATCTAAATTGTTCATTAAACGTCATGGATTATGTGGAAAAACTTTGACATGGTGTAAGATAGTCTAGTACAGTATGTAAACATGACTGCAGTTTCAAACTGCCACAAAATAAATACTTGTCCAAGGTAGAAATGATAGCCTACTATGTTCATCTGATATTTATATTTATGAAATATAGGTTTCTCTCTTTCTCTAAGCATTACTTGCCATAGGCTTGTGCTGTTCATATTCAGAGACAAGTGCAAACAAAAAGCATTCTCAAAGCCATCCTCCTGTGTGCAAAACTTCTATCCTCTGTCCCAAGTGCTTTTCTGAACTTAAATTTTTTTATTTAAAATATTGTTTACTGTGTTATAATAATAATAATAATAATAGTAGTGGTGATGGTGTTAGTAGTTTGCTTATAAGGATGTAAAATTATTATTATTATTATTATTATTATTATTATTATTATTATTATTATTATTTTCAAATAGTCTTGTAAAACTGTAACCAAAAAGATTTGACAGTTTGATCATCTGTAACCTCTGTTAATTATGAACTATTTTAATATGCTTACCTAAAACATTTTACAATCTTATTTGATATATGGCATATATAATCATATTAGTTTCTTTCTTAAGAACCACTTTATATATATTTCCCTAAAAATAAAGGAGCTTATGTATACTATAATGCAGGTGTGTTCTTCAGTGGACTGGACTAGGCTAGATAATTCAAATAAATAAATAAACCTTTTCTGAAATACTTTTAATTTTTTTTTCACAATGGAGAGATCCAGTTACCAAGGAGCCAAACATATAAACTGTGTGATGACTAAACCTATTTTATAGTTTACTCTTAAAATGATATGTATGGATTAAAGTTTTATTTGGTTGCGACAGGTGGGAAGGGTATCATTCCATTGAAATCTGATGAAAAAGCATGACGATAAAGATAGGCTTTAGGTTAACAATCCAAAAAAGAAAGTGGTCTTGTATAATCTAGTAGTTCATTCAAATGCCTGGATAAATGGTCTTATCATCCATGGCAACTGAACAACCCCTCGCTGTGAGAGGGCTGATGCTTGAGTGCTCAAATAACTTCCATCCTGTTTTGGAACGCACAGCAGCTCCTTCTTTTACTCCCTGAAGCACTCTTTTGGCCATTGTCTAATAGTAGCATGCAAGCCCTATCACAAAGTTTATTGCATTGTTACAAGTTGTTGTTGCTGTTGTCCCTCTACTTTGGGACCTATTGCGCAGCATGTTATCGTTGAATGAATTATCTCCCTCAGTGCAACAGAGTGGAACATGCTGTGCTGACTGAAATGTCCTAAATCGTTTGGAAAATTTGCTTAATAAAATTGGTCCATCACACAGTGGACTGTGAACAAGAAAATGTGAATCAAGTGCAACATAATACCTGTCATTATTTTTACTTCCTAATGAGAGCAAGCAAATCCTTTGGAATGTTGTGAGGAATTGATAAAGAAGGTCTACTAATTGTACTTCTGATCTTTTCAGCAAAGCACCATGGGTTGGTGGTGACTTCATTAATATAGGTCTTGTTATGTACAGGTTATATAACGCATACGTTGATCGGCCACAACATTGTGACCACTGACAGGTGAAGTGAATAAAGTTGATTATCTTATTACAGTGGTACCTGTCAAGGGGTGGGATATATTAGGCAGCAAGAGAACAGTCAGTTCTTGAAATTGATGTGTTGGAAGCTGGAAAAATGGGTAAGCATAAGGATCTGAGCGATGCTGACAAGGGACAAATTGTGATGGCTAGATGACTGGGTCTGAGCATCTCCAGAATGGCAGATCTAGTGGGGTGTTCCTGGTATGCAGTGGTTAGTACCTACCAAAAGTGGTCCAAGGAAGGACAACTGGTGAATCGGCGACAGGGTCATGGGTGTCGAAGGCTCATTGATTTGCATCAGGCATGAAAGCTAGCCCATATGGTCCAATCCCACAGAAGAGCTACCATAGCACAAACTGCTGAAAAAGTTAATGCTGACACCTTTCTGTTTTAGCCAGCATTAACTTTTTCAGTAGTTTGTGTATCTACTGTAGTTTGTATTTTTGCAGAAGCAGATTTAATTTAATTAACAAAAGTCTAATTAATAATTACATTCTTATTACTAATTGTAATTAGTAACAATTCTTCAGTTGACAAATCAAACTTGAAAATGTTTTACCAGTCATTTGGCTTTAGCAGTTTTATTATTTTCAGCAGAAGTCATTAAGTCCCTTATTAAACGAGTAGTGAAATATATTTAAGGTAAATACAGATAGAAATTAAAAATTATCCAGCTGACTGAATGCATTACACAGTTGGCACTGTGTAGGTCCATCTGTTTACAATGACAATAGTCATGATAATGTCTTCAACATTACCAGCTGCTACATAATAATACACTTCCTTACATACTCATACATAGCTTATGGTTTATTAAAGCTTTCTTCTATTTTGTTTGCACTATTGACGTTTTGCATAAACATAATACAGTTTTTGTAAAGTAGAGCCAGCAATTTATGATGTTTATTGTCAGGTAACGGTAATAGCCCTTCAAATTATGATTGTGCTAATACATGTTTCATTTTGTGATTGGCTGTTTATTTATTTGTTTGTTTGTTTTATTCAGAACTGTGACCATAGCCATTTTCATTTCTAATGCCACATACTGCCTCACTCTATAATCTTTGAGATGATAGTAACCTCCTTCTGCAACTTGCTTCATCTAGTGCCAAGTAATTTTGGTCATAATATGGACATTTTAAAAACTAATTCAAAATAACAATTTTCCTGAAATAAATCTTTGCGTGGTCTATACCATCATAGGGAGGAGGACGAGATCAATATGACCTGGCAGCAACGTCAGAGCAAACTGGGAAGAAAAAGAACAAGAACAGAAAAGATATGGATGAGCTGAAAAAGGAAGTGGATTTGGTAAGCATTTAAACTTTTTTTTTATTTTTATAACACTGACACTGGAAAATCAGACAAAAGTTTGAAAATTTGTTTTTGTTGATATTTCTTTTAAGGATGATCACAAGCTGAGCTTAGATGAGCTTCATCGTAAATATGGTACAGACTTGAGCAAGGTAAGGGAATTAATGTATTTTCACAGTTAAGAGAATCCATTTGACATAGAACAAGAACTTGAATAGAACATTTTCGCTCCCAGGGCCTTACAACTTCACGTGCAAAAGAAATTCTTGCCCGTGATGGCCCCAATGCTCTCACTCCTCCACCTACCACACCAGAGTGGGTGAAGTTCTGTAAGCAGATGTTTGGAGGCTTCTCCATGCTCCTGTGGACTGGCGCTGTTCTCTGCTTCTTTGCTTATGGTATTCAAGCTGCAATGGAAGATGAACCAGCCAATGATAATGTGAGGAAAAAATAGAAACAAATGGTACTTTTAGTCTGTTTTATGTTATTATATTAAATATTTTGATCACATTCTTCCCTTTGCTTTGCAATGCAGCTGTATTTGGGAGTTGTGCTTTCAGCTGTTGTCATCATCACTGGTTGCTTCTCGTACTACCAAGAGGCCAAGAGCTCGAAAATCATGGACTCCTTCAAGAACCTGGTGCCCCAGGTAACAAATTATGACCATATTTCAGATATTAAGCTGTTTTAAACATCATTTACTAATGTTTAATTTTGTATAAAATATTTGCATATTTAGAACCAAAAATGGTTTGATGAATGATCAAGTTAGATCTTCACTTATTTAGGTATTTTACAAGATTTATTCATGCATTGCAGAGTGCTATTGATTTAAAAATATTGTCAATATGTGCCTTCGTGAAACCAAAAGAATAAAGAACTGAGTGCACAGAAAGACATCAGAAGCTGTATCGTAGTATTTCCTATGTTTCTGAAAGACTGTGTAACAGTTACAGTTGATACAGTAAGTACCCAATAAATGCAACTGTAAAGAAATAGAATAATCTAAAATATTTAGAAATAGATGCAAAATAGACTTGGGTTACTCCCTGTTAAGATCATTTTAAATCTAACTTTTCATTTTAAACAAATCTTCCCAGCAAGCTCTGGTTATCCGCGACGGTGAGAAAAAGCACATTAATGCTGAGGATGTGGTTGTGGGTGATCTGGTGGAAGTAAAAGGTGGAGACAGGATACCAGCAGACCTGCGTATCATTTCTGCACATGGTTGTAAGGTAGATCTTTTTGAGAGCAGTTCAACAAATCCATTGTTGCTAACACTTACTGATTGCAAGGCCAAGACATTTACATGTTGTATCTTTATTTGTAACAATCTTTTTGTCTATTTTATAGGTGGACAACTCATCTCTTACTGGGGAGTCAGAACCTCAGACTCGCTCTCCAGATTTCTCCAATGACAACCCTCTGGAAACCAGGAATATCGCTTTCTTCTCTACCAACTGTGTGGAAGGTACTTCACAGCAATTGAAGGGAACTTGTGCATAGGATTTTGTAATATTAATCATAAATTACTGAAAGTCAGTAGAGACAATCCTGATGATGGTAGCACTTTACCTTTAGGCACTGCACGTGGTATTGTCATCAGCACTGGCGACCGTACTGTCATGGGCCGAATTGCCACACTTGCTTCTGGTCTTGAGGTGGGTAGGACACCCATCTCTATTGAAATTGAGCACTTCATCCACATCATAACAGGCGTGGCTGTCTTTCTTGGAGTTTCCTTCTTCATCCTCTCTCTTATCTTGGGCTACACCTGGCTTGAAGCAGTCATCTTCCTCATTGGAATCATTGTTGCTAATGTGCCTGAAGGTCTTCTTGCTACTGTTACTGTAAGTAAACATAAGTATGTATTTTAGCTTTAATTTTACTCTGTGATGACGAAGAGGGACTAAGTGAACCTTAATGGAAGTTACCTTTAATTTTGTTTTATTTCTTTGTTTGTGCCTCCTTAGGTGTGTCTCACATTGACAGCAAAACGTATGGCAAAGAAGAACTGTCTAGTGAAGAACCTTGAGGCTGTGGAAACTCTGGGTTCCACATCAACCATCTGCTCAGACAAGACAGGAACCTTGACCCAGAACCGTATGACTGTTGCACACATGTGGTTTGACAACCAGATCCATGAAGCTGACACCACAGAAAACCAGAGCGGAACCAGTTTTGATCGAAGCTCACCCACCTGGACCTCCCTGGCACGCATTGCTGGTCTTTGCAATAGAGCTGTTTTTTTAGCAGAGCAAACTGATGTTCCTATTTTAAAGGTATTCTTTCCCATACTCTAACACAGTGATAATTCAGGATTAGTTGTACTTGCTACTGCTGTATGTGCAAGTTGTTTGTGTATACAGGAAAACAATAAGTACATTTAACTAATGAGTTAAAAGACTGTCATAACTAGTTTGAATAACAATGGAACATATGAAAAAAGATAGTGTTGCATTTTGTTGTGTAGTGTGTACTTATTACCCAATTGATGAGCTGATCTTCCTCAAAGAGAGATGTTGCTGGAGATGCCTCAGAGTCTGCCCTCTTGAAGTGTATTGAACTTTGTTGTGGATCTGTGAAAGAGATGAGGGACAGACATACAAAAGTGGCAGAAATCCCCTTCAACTCAACTAATAAATACCAGGTTGGTCCACTGGTTATTTTAAACATTCTTTCATTTTGTAACAATGATTAACAGTAGCTGGTTTCCAAAATGGTTTCTTATGTCGTATAATATTATACAAAACTGAGAAGCAAGCTATTATCTGCCATTTTAACATGATGCTTAATTTGATGATGAACCCAGATCTAATTTCAATTAGCACTCAGTTGAATAATGCATGATGCATGTTTCAAATGTTTCAGTACAATACAGCTAAGCAGAACATTTATAAAATGTTTATAAAACATTAATTTATTTCTTATTCAATTCATTTTATTTAAACATTTAGCTCTCAGTGCACAAGAACCCAGATTCTGCATCAGATTCCAAATACTTGCTTGTAATGAAAGGAGCACCAGAGAGAATTCTGGACCGCTGCAGTTCCATAATGATACAAGGAAAAGATCAGCCTCTGGATGACGACATGAGAGAAGCTTTTCAGAATGCTTACCTGGAGTTGGGAGGGCTTGGAGAGAGAGTACTGGGTAATAACGGAAAAAGAGGAGATGAAAAGGGAGTAAGCCTATAAATAAAATTTAGTAATTTAGCAACTAACTATTGATTATTACTACTTGTACTATTGCTACCAGGATTTTGCAACTTCTACTTGCCTGAGGAACAGTTTCCAGAGGGCTTCCAGTTTGATACAGATGATGTGAACTTTCCTACTGAGAATCTATGCTTTGTTGGTCTCATGTCCATGATTGATCCCCCGCGTGCAGCAGTGCCAGATGCTGTGGGGAAATGCAGGAGTGCTGGTATTAAGGTATTGCCTAATTACTGTCTCAATAATTCCATTACTGTATTCTTAGTATTTTTATATTTGAATATTTCCTTTTTCAGGTTATAATGGTCACTGGTGACCATCCGATTACAGCTAAGGCTATTGCCAAAGGTGTTGGGATTATCTCTGAGGGCAACGAGACTATAGAAGACATTGCTGCACGCTTAAACATTCCTATCAATGAAGTCAATCCAAGGTATGATTGTTTATTTTAATGTCCAGTCCCAACTTTTGGTTTCTAAAAAACTTAATTGACTTGGCTAAAAACTGGTAGCTAACATAAATTCAAATGATAACAAATATAAAAATTTAATGTAGTGAATTTATATATTTATACAGCAAAAGCTGTAATTACAGTATCAAGGTGCATCCCACTACTGTGAAGTGTGTTTTGCTTAAAGATACAATATATTACTAAATTAAAAAAATATTTTGCAAAAGTCAAGGGAGTATTTTTTTTTTCCTTTTTCTGGTTGTAGAATTTGAGAGAAAAAAACAAAACAAAAACACAGGTGACTGCTGGCCTACTGTGCCTACTTGTTCATGAATAGCCCAGCTACTTAATCTTCTTGTCCTGAGTGCTTGGACTACTGATTTGTCCACCCCTGAACTTGAAACTAAGCGGCAGTGGACTTACAAGACTGCTGCTGAGGAACCCTGCTATAAATAACAAGCACTTAGATTATCAAGAGCAGAACACCACAATACAAGTAGCAGTTACTCAAATCCTGTAAAAGCTGAAGCTATAAATGCCTTACTACATCTTATACAATGAATGAATGAAGAGTAATCAATGTCTTTTTTTTTTAGAGATGCTAAAGCATGTGTGGTCCATGGTGGAGATCTTAAAGACCTTAGTCCAGAACAGCTAGATGACATCCTAAAATACCACACAGAGATTGTGTTTGCTAGAACCTCCCCTCAGCAGAAATTGATCATTGTTGAAGGGTGTCAGCGTCAGGTAAAACTTTTTTTTATTTTTTTGTGTATTGATATCCCATTGTCAAGAAATGTTGGGAACAATTTTTGCTTTCATCTCATGTACAATGCTGTAATCCCTGATGTGGCACTTCATGATAAAGCGTACAGGAAAATGTAATAGATATTTAATAAAAAACTAAGATATTTGGAGTGGTTTTCATGTTTTATTGCAATGGGCTAGACATCTGTCATATCTCAATCTCATTAAAGCATAATTTACTGTGTGCCACAGGGAGCCATTGTAGCTGTTACAGGTGATGGTGTGAACGATTCTCCCGCGCTGAAGAAAGCTGATATTGGTGTTGCAATGGGTATTGCTGGTTCGGATGTATCCAAGCAGGCTGCCGACATGATCCTTCTTGATGACAACTTTGCATCAATTGTGACTGGAGTTGAAGAAGGTATATAAACTGTGTGTTGATGGTATTTGCTGAAACCTGTCAAGAATGCTATGCTACTGTTAAGGTACATTTCTTCTCTTCAGGCCGGCTGATCTTTGACAACCTGAAGAAGTCCATTGCATACACTCTGACCAGTAACATCCCTGAGATCACGCCTTTTCTGCTCTTCATCATTGCTAATATCCCTCTGCCACTGGGAACTGTCACCATTCTATGTATTGATCTTGGAACAGACATGGTAAATATAAAGCCTCCCATTAACAGTATGCTTGTAATTGTAATGCCAGCTAATACTGTTCTTTGTGTTGTTTATTAAGGTTCCAGCTATTTCCCTGGCATATGAAGCTGCTGAGAGTGATATCATGAAGAGACAGCCCAGAAACCCCAAAACAGACAAACTAGTAAATGAAAGACTCATTAGTATTGCATATGGCCAAATAGGTGAGGATGCCATTGACATGGGTTACAACAATATTATATCTGAATTACATTGTCTGGTTTAAATAGCTTATTTATTTCAATTGCGTGCACAACTTTGTAAGGAAAATTTTATGAAGATAAATTGTTTCATATTAATGACTTAATGACTTGAAAGAAAATAATTAAAAAACATAAATTAAGACAAATCAAATTAACCATACAATTAGCTCAAAAGAAATGCCTCCATATAAAAGGAAGAAGAGTTAATGTGTTTCTGTTGTAGCCGGTATGCTGCAGTGGCTGAGTTGCATTGCTGGAAGATTTAGTTTACTCTACCCTTTTACTGATATCAGCTCTTTGTGAGCTTTTCCTTTTAGTGTGTTTTGTGGGCACCAGTAAAAGTAAATATTTTGTGCAGTCAACATGCATTGTAATTTACAGATACTTGGCATTTATCAGCGAATTTGATACATTTGTAAATCTCTTGGGAAATATTAGTTTGGTTTGGCCTACAGTCACACATCAGGCAATACAGTTACACACAATTTTACCGAAATATAAAGGAGGCTTGGGCGGCACGGTGGTGTAGTGGTTAGTGCTGTCGCCTCACAGCAAGAAGGTCCAGGTTCGAGCCCCGTGGCCGGCGAGGGCCTTTCTGTGCGGAGTTTGCATGTTCTCCCCGTGTCCGCGTGGGTTTCCTCCGGGTGTTCCGGTTTCCCCCACAGTCCAAAGACATGCAGGTTAGGTTAACTGGTGACTCTAAATTGACCGTAGGTGTGAATGTGAGTGTGAATGGTTGTCTGTGTCTATGTGTCAGCCCTGTGATGACCTGGCGACTTGTCCAGGGTGTACCCTGCCTTTCGCCCGTAGTCAGCTGGGATAGGCTCCAGCTTGCCTGCGACCCTGTAGAACAGGATAAAGCGGCTAGAGATAATGAGATGAGATAAAGGAGGCTTATAATATGGTAAAGACAATTTTATGTATATTCTTTTGTGTTTATTCTTTTATGAAAACCGGTTCACATTCTTCTCAGGTATGATACAGGCGCTAGCTGGATTCTTCACATATTTTGTCATCCTGGCTGAAAATGGGTTCCTGCCATCAAGACTACTTGGAATCCGTGTGCATTGGGATGACAAATATATAAATGATCTTGAGGACAGCTATGGGCAGCAGTGGGTAAGTTTAACACAGTTTCCCCAAATCAGACATTATGGTTATGTATTTCAACTGGTTGTGCTCACATCTTCCTTACTGCTTAATTTCAGACATATGAACAGAGAAAGATTGTGGAGTTCACCTGCCACACTGCCTTCTTCGCCAGCATTGTGGTTGTGCAGTGGGCTGACCTGATTATCTGCAAGACCAGGAGGAACTCTGTCTTCCAGCAAGGAATGAAGTAAGTCATGTAGAACAAATAGAGAATATAAGGAAGCTTGGACCATGGTTATGAAGGGGATATTTTCCATAATGTTACTTGGCTAAAATTGGCTTTTTTTAAATCAGGAATAAAATCCTCATTTTCGGACTGTTTGAGGAAACTGCTCTTGCAGCTTTCCTGTCTTACTGCCCAGGGATGGATGTGGCTCTGAGAATGTATCCGCTCAAGTAAGCTGAATTAAGATTTAGTTCTTTAAATATAATGTATTTGGTATTAGAAGAGGTACAAGAAAATCTTTCGATCATGTGAATAATCTAAGATTTAATTATTTGCTCTTTCTTCAGACCCAACTGGTGGTTTTGCGCTTTCCCATACTCTCTCCTCATCTTTATTTATGATGAACTCAGAAAGCTCATCCTCAGGCGCTATCCTGGAGGTAAATACTAAACTGTCTTATTTGTCCTAACCCACAATATAAAAAGTAGCATCAAAAGGCAATTATTATAATTGTATTCTTCCTCCTTTACTTTTTAGGCTGGGTGGAGAGAGAGACATACTATTAGAGCATCATATCACCAGAACTTGAGTCTTTTTGTTTAGTGCACTGATAGTTTTACTACTCTGAATTTTAACCTCTTTACACTTACCGTAAATATGCTTTTTAACCAATTTTATACATGTTTTAACTGTGTAATTTGAATAAACAATTAATATAGATGCATTTCTTTCATTTAAAGTACTTAGCAATCTCTTGTCTTTTTATTATATATTTAAGAATACATTCTGTATGTCTTGTGGTATATTTACACTGGATGGTTCTTATAACCTGATCAACAGGGAAAAGATGAGAAAAAATGGAATAATGTGGTGGCTTGGATACCATGAAGCACCTCTAAAATATTTCATTTGTAGTGAGGAAATACTTTGTGGGAGCTGAGATTAGCCTGCACTGGATGTTTCAGTTTTCCATGACGACATAGTTCCTTTTATTGGATTCATTCATTCATTCATTCATTCATTCATTCATTCAAGCCTCATTTATCCATAAAAGCTATTTATATGCAAGACCACTGTTTTATTCTATTTTGTTTTTCCTTTTGGAGAGACAGTTACACAAAGAGACAATCAGTGATGAATTGGGATGTCCAAATACACATTACACATAATGATGCACATAATAAATTAGGGAATTGATGGTTTTACACACATTATTATTATTTGTCATCATTTGAGGAGAAATAAATGATTAAATGTCTTAGAGAGGGTGAAATAATGTATTCAAGGGCTCAGTAGCTCAGCTAGGGACTATCTCCAACTTACCACCCACCATCAGACTCTGCTAGAATTTCCCAGGCTTCATTAGAATGAATTAATGGGGTGAAAATAGTGTCATTGAGTTGTCAAGCACTGGGCTTTGATTAATTGCTTCTTTACCGTGTGATAAGCCTAACAAAATATTACACCACCAGGAAAAGATTCTAATAAGTGCTTATATGTAATATATTTTTAAATATCCATGGATTCATTGACTCCCCCCCCCCCAATGTGTGAGCCAAGTCATGTTGTCTTTTAGCACAGAGAACAGAGGCCCCAGCTCAAACCCTTCTTCTGTTCGAAGATGCTTGAATTAGGCTTTAGTTGAATTGAGAATGTGACTTGGCAACAGCAGCTTTTGTGCAGTTGGATGAAAATGGGGCTCTTGTTGGACTGAAAGAAGGAACTTATTTTTGGGCCCCAGCATGTCATGCCATGGATGAATTTCAGGCCACTTGTAACTTATGCAATATCAGTGTCTTTACGCAATACCCATGTTTGTGCTTAGTCCCAATTTTGCCAGATGAATAAAATCTATTCAATTTAGGGTTAACAACTCAGTGTTAATTTATATACAGGAAGTGTGTCTCTATAACTTGTCTCACAAATACACATCAAAGACCACACAACACAAAAGATATTAGAGCTGTGCAGTGGACCCAAAAGGCAGGTCTTTTAAATAATTGATGCTCCAGCTAGACTGGTGAAAACAAAGCAACTAACTAAGCTGTCAGTCATAAAGCAACAACAGATTGATGCCACACACCTTCAGGATGGCTGGAGTCTAGAGTTGCTAAAGTCATTGGCTAAACACTCCATTCAAATAATTCTGTTGAAATCCAGCTATGAAACATCATTTAAAGGTAGACTGCCTTTCAGATTTTTCAAGCGTAGGTCATAAAAAGCATTTTCCCTGATACCCAATTATTTTTGTTTAGTGGACCGAAAGCTACTGAATTTGAATCACAGAATTACAATTTTATTATTATTATTATTATTATTATTAATAATTTGTTTTTTAAAATAGAACAATTGATGAATTTAAGACCACATGGCCCTAAATTCTCCGCTATTTTTTCCTGCTTCACTGTGACCCAATTCAAGATATTATGTCATGCATCACGTGGTGGGCTTTCCCTGTTCGTGCAAGGCATTGTGGGATACAAATTTGAAACAGGATAGAAAAAAGGAGGACGTGAGTGTGCAAATGAAACGTGAAAGACCGACTACAGTAACGGAAAGCGAGAAGAAAAGACATTATGTTGCAAAGGAAAGGAAACGCAGGACCAAACTAATAAATATCGGCGGTCAGTGAGAACCTCGGTGTGATCAGCTGTTCGTTTAGCGACAGAATGATGTAACTGTCAGTGTACGGTCAAGGTAAAGCTGTAGATGGCAGTATTGCAACACTGTGGATGCCAGCTGCCATAAAACCCAAAAGAAGAAGAAGAAGAAGGTAAACCTGCGCATGCACACATGACCTTCCTCTGTCTGCTTGACTGCATGAAGCGAGCGATTTCATGCACGTTATTTGCTAGGGAATCCCCTCAAATTAAATAACTTCCCAGCCACAGAATGGCCTAATATTTTGTGAGATATTACAGAAATAAACATATCACAATGACCAAATTTCAGAGGGAACTAAGTTTCACTGATTTTATGAAATTGACAGGCTGTCTAGCTTTAATAGAAAAGGAGCTTACTATATCTATTTTCAGTGACAGAAATGAGCTTGGTTGGTATTAAATTATTTAAAGGTAGCAGCATGGAATTACATAAACAGTCTGCAATGCAGCAAGAGATGGATAAGGATAAGAGGGAAAGTATATGTGTATTTCAGGGAAACCTCAAGGTAAAGGGTTGTACAGGCAGCAATTTCTTTGAAACATTTATGATGGCTGTTTGGAGAAAAGGTTATTGCAAGGGTGGGTAGGATCTGTGAAAATCCACACATTTTTTTTTTTTAATATGGACAAGTGCATGGCCCTGATGGAGGAGAACAGGCAGCCAAAGAGTCTCTTAGCAGGGTAAAAAAAAACAAAAACCCAACCTAGCCTCGGAACCAGAGGGAAACTAGACAGTGATAGAGGCAGCGAAGTTACCCTCAGTAATTGCAGAATAGAAATGGTCTCAATGGGCTTGGAGACACTGAACCTTCTGAGATGGTTCTGCAATTTCCTGGAATTTGTTTTGTACTGATGGTGCTACAGAGCAAATTCCTCAGTATTTAAAGAGAATGCCCCCTTCTTAACAGAATATTCTGCATTTAATGATACTTACATTTATATCCAGGAGAAGGCAACTAGGTGGCTGTTTATTAAAGCCCATATTCACTTCTATTGTTTGCCAAATTTATCAACAGATTGAGCTGTGAATAGGGGGACAAAAAGTGATAGCTATTTACAACAATATATACTGAACACAGGAGTCACTGAAATGTAGAAAATGAATTTTTATGCCCTCACAGTTCACTGGATGAAATAGAGCAAACAGAAGCCAATACACTAGTGCTATTATGCGTATGTGACCATTAATTTCTCACCAATGAACAAATGCAAATTTTAACTGAATACCAAAGTTGAAAAATGTCCTAAAGAGGTGGAAAGGGGAGATACAAACTTAGACTGGCCCGGGATAAGTAAACGGTGCTACGTCTTTGCTGTCCCATGTCTAAAAACTCATCTCATCTCATTATCTCTAGCCGCTTTATCCTGTTCTACAGGGTCGCAGGCAAGCTGGAGCCTATCCCAGCTGACTACAGACAAAAGGCAGGGTACACCCTGGACAAGTCGCCAGGTCATCACAGGGCTGACAAATAGACACAGACAACCATTCACACTCACGGTCAATTTAGAGTCACCAGGTAACCTAACCTGCATGTCTTTGGACTGTGGGGGAAACCCACACGGAGAACATGCAAACTCCACACAGAAAGGCCCTCGCCGGCCACGGGGCTCAAACCTGGACCTTCTTGTTGTGAGGCGACAGCGCTAATCACTACACCACCGTGCCGCCCTGTCTAAAACCTTGCACACTGAAACAAAACATCAATCAAATATATATTTTTGCCCTCAAACAAACTTTGGTTCATCCACAAAGGAATAGAGTTCAAGCTGTGAATCACATGTTTGAAATTATACTACTGATTTATAAACCAGCCACACATTCATTTTTTTAGTTTAAAAAAAAAGAAGCTTGGAATTATTGGTGGTTGTCACACTGAAGATCTCACTGAAAAACTCAATTATTAGCTGAGGCTATTACTGTTAACTGAGGTTGTAAATGGAGTCATTGTGCTCAAAATGCAGAATATACATTCAATTACATTATACAGTAAACTCTTCTCTTCTTGTACCAATGTTGGAGAGAAGGACCCTCCTCCAGTACATTTCAAGATCTTTTAGTCCAGACACTGAGATGATCATTGTAAAAAAAAAAAAAAAAAAAAAAAAAAATATATATATATATATATATATATATATATATATATATATATATATATATATATATATATATATATAAATAATAATAAAAAAATATATATATATAATGAACCAAAAATATTTCCATATATATGCCAAATCTGACCCACCTGGCAGAGGCAATCAGAGTTGTGCCTAAAAGAACCTGGTACTTCACAGTATTCACAATGTTATCAATATTATCAAGAATCCCTGGACCACCAGCTAGAGCAATATAATTATTAATAATAATACATCATATCGAAACGTTGTTTGCCATGCTCATCTCTCCGATTGCCTGTGATGTTGCGGTTTGCACCATTTATCAAGCTGCTTTGCTCCTCAAGCTAGTGTATTGCTAGCGCAAAATGGACAGGTTTTTGAAGAAGAGACCGAAGGAACAAACCAACAGCCCTGCTGTGGAGGACACTGCTACGAAAAAAACTAAGAAGTCCTGGCCAACTAAAATCTGAAAATATGAGGCAGCATAAATTAAGTATGGCTTTACAGCCATACAGAAAAATGGCCATGATTGCCCGAAATGCGTCCTCTGTCTGGAGACCCTGTCAAATGAGTGCTTAAAACCTTCAAAACTTCAGTGTCACTTGGTACAAAAACATCCGACAGATGCCGAAAAAACAGTAGATTTCTTCAGACGCAAAGAAGAGCATTTGGTCAGGCAATCTGCTGCATTCACCCAGCAAGCCACTGTCCCCAAGCGGGCCCTGAAGGCATCATTTTTAGCCTCGTACCACATTGCTTGTGCTAAAAATCCTCACTCAATTGGAGAAGATTTGATTTTACCAGCCACCAAAGACATTGTCTGAGAATTGCTTGGTGAGGATGCTGCCAAAAAAATCAATGCTGTCCCACTCTCTGATAACACCATGAGCCGATGGATTGGTGACATGGCTCAAGACGTATCTGCTCAGCTGTTGGAGCAGGTGAGAGCCAGCGAATACTTCGCACTTCAGCTGGATGAGAGCACAGATTTATCCAATGAGGCCCAACTGCTTGTGTACATCAGATTTATTTCACAGGAAAGATTTGTGGAGGAAATACTATTTTGTAAAGCACTTGAAAGAAGAACTACTGGGAAAGACATTTTTCAAGTTTTGGATGATTACATCGAGTCTAACGGATTGGACTGGACCCGTTGTGTGGGGGTGTGTTCGGACGGAGCCGCGGCAATGACCAGGAAGATCAGTGGAGTGACCGCTCTCATTAAGCAGAAGGCCCCGCATGAAGTGGCCACACACTGCATGCTCCATCGCGAGGCACTGGTCGCAAAAAGGATGGATAACGAGTTGAATCAGGTACTACAGGAGGTTATACAGTTTATTGTTCAGTGCGAAAATATTTGTGTTGAAAACATGTTAGTTAATAATATTCTTATGCTAAACAAATGTAACAATTATTGACTATTGAATAAAAGTAAGAGAAAACATTCTAAAAGTTGATGTTTCTTTACATATTTTGTAGCATCGTCTGTGGGTTTGCAAAGGGGGTCCCCGGCCAGAAGCTAATGCTGTTTGGGGGGCCTTGGCATGGAAAAGTTTGGGAACCCCTGAACTAGAGAATAGATATAATAAATCAGGGGTTCTCAACCTTTTCTACTTTAAGGACCACCTATTCATACTTGTAACGAGTCGGGCCCATTAAAAAAGATCCCCAATTATTTTGGCTCATCTATTCTATTAGAATATAGTAATCTACGTAAAGTGTATTAATGGAATGCAACATCACTCCCTGTTACAGATGGGAGACCAGGAATTAAATAAATGCAATTAAAACAAACTGTTTCTAATTGTAGGTATTGTATTTAAAACTGTATGGATGTGCCAGAAGCCAACATAAACCTATGCATGCCGGGCATTCTCAGTCAAGAAGTATTAATGATCTAAAAGTGGAGTCTGGGTGATTAACGCAAGAACTTATTGCCATGCTTGTGTACAGCAAACAAGCAAGTTATTAAAACCAAGAAGTACACTCAAAAGAAGTGGATATAGAAACCACTCAATGGGATTAGATAATTACATGCTAACAAAGAGGTATTTTTCCTATGAGTTAGAAAATTATCCATTCATTGACTTCCCCAAAATCTTAAGCTACCTTGTGCTGCAGACATCATTCTACACGGACAAACAGATGAAAACCTGGAAGAGCATGGAGGCGTACAACTTTTTATATGTGGCTGGGTTAAAGATCTGGGTATCAGGACACTACAAGATAAATCCTGTATCATTTTTGGCTGGATAAGGAGGAATTTTTAGGCTTTGTACACATCTTTGCAATGATTACTAGGACGCTACAAGTTTTAGTATCGGGTGTAAACAAAGCACAGCCACTCAATCCTCAATCCTTCCTGCTCTTCTCTTCCAGCAGGCATTATGCAGGGATCACAGATCCATATCATTTATACACAAAGTTATTTATTCTGCCCACTGCATGCGTGTATTCGCTCTGTGTGTGTGTGCATACGTGTGCGGGGGTGTGGTTAAATGGAGAAGAGGAATGTGACAAAAATAAAGTCTTGTTCTTCTTAATTTACCCACAAATTTATTTATTACACTTGAAAAGTGTTCGGCAAACCAGCTGCTGGATTTGTGACACTACGACATCCTGAACTATTTAATATTTGGGACTTCTAAATACGGGTGGCATGGTGGTGTAGTGGTTAGCACTATTGCCTCACAGCAAAAAGGTCCTGGGTTCAAGCCCAGCAACCGACGAGGGCCTTTCTGTGTGGAGTTTGCATGTTCTCCCCGTGTGTGCATGAGTTTCCTCCAGGTGCTCCTACAGTCCAAAGACATGTAGGTTAGGCTAATTGGTGGCTCTAAATTGACCGTAGGTGTGAACGTGAGTGTGAATGGTTGTTTGTCTCTATGTGTCAGCCCTGTGATGACCTGGTGACTTGTCCAGGGTATACCCTGCCTCTCGCCCATAGTCAACGGGGATAGGCTCCAGCTTGCCTGTGACTCTATACAGGATAAGCGGCTACAGATAATGGAGGAATGGACTTCTAAATACACTGGAGATGCTAAAGGCATACAAAAGTACAGATGCCTACCAATATTTCGAGGCAGGTTTCGTGCTGGAACGTTATGGGAAATTCCCTATAAAGAAAAATAGCTTATTATGATAAAGGTAAGCTCAAACATGGACTTCTAATAGTAATAAACAAGCCAGAGCCTAGAGCTTGCATATTGTATGATGTTTAGCCTTGTCTACATTATCAATACATAATAAACATGCTGCTAGTCAAGCCAAGCATTGGGTCTAATAAAATCTATCGTGCCCAAAGCCCACATCCAGATCTACATTTTAACGTTGCACAGAGCTTTCACACTAACCTGATACAAAATGTTCTCCACACACATGGGGATATTTTTATCATCTAGTCTTCCCAGTTAACTGCAACTCGCCATTTTTCTTGTCTTTCTGGGTTCGCCAGGAAGCGGTGAAAAGTTAAACCAGGTTTATCTCCATGTCTGTTATTACATCCAAAGCACTACAGGACTCTGGCATTGTTCTTCTCCAAGTTTATCTGTAGATGTTTAGTGAATTTGGCTTACAGTCACTTGCGTACACTTGTGCTGGTCATTGTCAAAACTCACCAGGCAACATGGCTGTGTAAACAAATCTGCAGTTATGATGGTGTCAGGTGAAAGTCCTCTGTACCCTACTAAAAATTAATTTTTTTTTGCAGCCCACTAATGGGCCATAGCCCAGTGGTTGAGAAACACTGTGATAAATAAGTCAAGTCAAGTTTATTTGTATAGCACTTTTAACAATAAACATTGTCGCAAAGCAGCTTTACACAATTTGAACGACTTAAAACACGAGCTAATTTTATCCCTAATCTATCCCCAATGAGCAAGCCTGTGGCGACGGTGGCAAGGAAAAACTCCCTCAGATGACATGAGGAAGAAACCTCAAGAGGAACCAGACTCAAAAGGGAACCCATCCTCATTTGGGCAACAACAGACAGCATGACTATAATATTAACAGTTTTAACATGAAGTCAGTTTCGTTGATGTTATACACTCTTCACTGATGGAAACTCGAGTGCAAAACTGTTCATGACAATTGCAGTCCTAAAGTTAGCAAGTCAACTGTAGTCCTCAGCCATAAAAGCATTACTGTAAGAGTCCAGAGCGTCCTCCAGGTGTGACTTTCAACCACGGGCGCAGATGGGGGGGGGACGGGGGGGATTCGTCCCACCCAGATTTAAATTCACCTCATTCGGTCCCCCCCACTTATAGGGAGGAAAAAACGTCTATGCTGTCTTTCTTTGCATAAGGCAAACCTCACAGAAAAATCAAAAGACTAATTACCATTCGGTTTATTGAGGTGCACAGCAGTACATACATAGTTGCAACTGCGCAGACTGCACAGGTTGCGAGCTCGAGCTTGGTTGCTATGGTTACCCACAACAAGTTTGACAGGCATATCGGGGACAGCTCCTCCTAGTTCAGGACCCCAACACGGCATGATGAAGGGTGCCAAAAGGCAGAAAACGATTGCATCGTTTTTTCAAAAAAAAAAAAAACGACTGTAAGTAAACTGTGCCTTAATTTATCATATCACCTTGCAATTTTTTGATAGTCTGTTCAAAGTAATGTCGTAGTGAAAGTAAAATCGTACGGAGTAGAGATGCCTTTCTGGTAGCCTCCTTCTTTCGGTGGTAGCCTGTAGATACAGTGCTCAGAAGGCAGCTTTAATGTTTAATCTGGCGTTCCCTGCCATAATTTCAGCGAGCATATTGTTTCATAAGGAAACTTTGCGAAGAGTTGTTGACTGACTGCCGCTCACACAACACACAGGCATAGTTAGAAAGTCAGGATGCACTGGTTTACACTTTACACACACACACGTAGCCCAGCCTCTCGCTATGTTTAACAGTTGGAACTTAGCGGTTTTAAAACTAGTTTTGCAGTTTTGCAATTTCTGTGCGTGATGATAATGTGTAAACTTTGGATTTCCATAGGCTATGTTAAAATGTTATCATTGTCCTGGCCTGCAGGTAGTTCCTGGTGATGGCAGTGAGGGAGGTGAAATAACATGTATACACACTACCGTTCAAAAGTTTGGGGTCACCCAGACAATTTTGTGTTTTCCATGAAAAGTCACACTTTTTTATTTACCACCATAAGTTGTATAATGAATAGAAAATATAGTCGAGACATTTTTCTGGCCATTTTGAGCATTTAATCGACCCCACAAATGTGATGCTCCAGAAACTCAATCTGCTCAAAGGAAGGTCAGTTTTATAGCTTCTCTAAAGAGCTAAACTGTTTTCAGCTGTGCTAACATGATTGTACAAGGGTTTTCTAATCATCCATTAGCCTTCTGAGGCAATGAGCAAACACATTGTACCATTAGAACACTGGAGTGATAGTTGCTGGAAATGGGCCTCTATACACCTATGGAGATATTGCACCAAAAACCAGACATTTGCAGCTAGAATAGTCATTTACCACATTAGCAATGTATAGAGTGTATTTCTGATTAGTTTAAAGTGATCTTCATTGAAAAGAACAGTGCTTTTCTTTCAAAAATAAGGACATTTCAAAGTGACCCCAAACTTTTGAACGGTAGTGTAGATATAATATATATATATATATATATATACGCACACATACATATATACACAAAATGGAATCATTTGCTGACAGCTCAGTCCCCCCCAGTTCAAAAATCCTATCTGTGCCCCTGCTTTCAACTGTCCTCATGGGGCCATCCTCCACAGGAGCTATGTGATGAGACTCCAACCAGACACAGGGCACCAGGATGGATCAGACAGGTCTGAGGAGCAGAAGAGGTCAGCATCTCAATCCCAGGACCAACATGTAACTCAGAGGGACAGATTTGGGGGGAGAGGGGAGAGAGAGAGAGAGAGAGAGGGAGAGAAAACACAGGTTGTTAGGTATGCCCAATGTCATCTGAATAAGTAGGAACAGTATACTGTACATATTGCACTGAGTACAAGCAGGAACTCCGGCAACTAACCATGACAGCATAACTTAAAGGGGAGAGCCAGAAGGTAACACAGGCATGAGGGAGCCTCGGGACATAAAGCAGCCAGCCACTACACCATCAACAAACTCGAGTGAGCAAGCGAGTGGGGGACTGACAGCATCCATACATCCCAGTTTACCAAAACACTCTGTCTGAGGACCCTCCAGATCTACACCTTTACCTCATAAACACCATTAACAAAAGGCTTGACTAAACAGATATGTTTTCAGCCTAGACTTAAACACTGAGACTGTGTCTGATTCCCAAACACTACTTGGAAGGCTGTTCCATAACTGTGGGGCTTTGTAAGAAAAGGCTCTGCCCCCTGATGTAGCCTTCACTATATGAGGTACCAGCAGATAGCCTGCACCTTTTGATCTAAGTAGGCGTGGTGGGTCATAGAGGACCAGAAGTTCACTCAGGTACTGTGGTGCGAGACCATTTAGTACTTTAAAGGTCAATAGTAGTATTTTATAATCAATATGAAATTTGATTGGGAGCCAATGCAGTGTGGATAAGACAGGGGTGATGTGGTCATATTTACTAGTTCTAGTAAGGACTCTTGCTGCTGCATTTTGAACTCACTGGAGCTTGTTTATGCACTTATTGGAACATCCAGACAGTAAGGCATTACAATAATCCAACCTGGAGGTAATGAAAGCATGAACTAGTTTTTCCATGTCACGTAGTGACATTAAATTTCTTATCTTAGCAATATTTCTGAGATGAAAGAAAGCTATCTGGGTAATGTTATCAATGTGAGTTTCGAATGAAAGACTGGGGTAAATAATCACTCCGAGGTCTTTTACTGCTGCACATGAAGAAACAGAAAGGCCATCCAGAGTTATTGTGTAATCAGAAAACTTACTTCTAGCTGCATGTGGTCCTAGTACAAGTGCTTCAGTCTTGTCAGAGTTAAGCAGAAGGAAATTAATAAGCATCCAGTGTCTAATGTCCTTTACACATCCCTCAATTCTATTAAGCTGGTGTCTCTCATCAGGTTTTGCAGAAACATACAACTGTGTGTCATCAGCATAACAGTGGAAACTAATACAATGTTTATGAATATCATCACCCAGAGGTAACATATATAAAGAAAAAAGCAGTGGACCCAAGGCAGAACCTTGTGGAACACCAAATTTTACCTCAGTAAGTCTAGAAATATCACCATTTATATCAACATACTGATAACGATCAGTTAAATAAGAGATGAGCCAGGAGAGGGCCGTTCCCGTAACTCCCACAACATTTTCTAGTCTATCCAGAAGAATGGAATGATCAATGGTATCAAATGCTGCACTAAGGTCAAGCAACACAAGTAGCGAGACACAGCCCTGATCAGACGCCAACAGTAGGTCATTTACTACTTTAACCAAAGCTGTCTCTGTGCTATGATTAGGTCTAAATCCTGACCGATACATTTCATAGATGTTATTCCTATGTAAATATGAGCATAACTGCTGTGCCACAGCTTTTTCAAGGATCTTGGAGATAAAGGGGAGGTTTGATATTGGCCGATAATTGGACAGCTGACAGGGATCAAGGTCAGGTTTTTTAATCAGGGATTTGATAACTGCTATTTTAAAGGATTTGGGTACATAGCCAATTGTAAGAGAAGAATTTATTATTTTTAGAAGAAGTTCAATTACTTCAGGTATTATCTGTTTGAATAGATGTGTAGATAAGGGATCTAGTACAAGATCTAATACAGTGGCGGCTCCTGAATTTTTTTTCAGGGGGGGAAATTTTCCCTCGTTATGTCTACATGGACCATAAATGTCCACAGGACTGAAGTAAATTGACCTAGGTAGCAAATCAATTGGCCGAACTTGTTTTTGCCTGGTAAATTCAGATATCAATATAGACAATATCTCTTCTCTCCACTAGGTGGCAACACTGAACAAGTTAAAGGTGGCAAACTAAGGTCGCCTAGTAAACTAGACCCACCCGCTAGCGGCCAAAAATATTTTTGCCTATGAGTGGCAAATATTCACATTTAGTCTGGCTTGCCAGGCTAAAACTAAGAAAGATTCATTGTGAAGCCTTCAAAGCAAAACATTTGGCATCACAATCAATTAATATTACATTACTCATTTATTTTCTCCTATTTTTCCAGTATTCTATAATAAGTAGACACAAATTCTTAATTATTAACATATTCTAATTTCTTCATTCTAAAGAATGCAATTAAAGTGGCAGGATATAAATCCAAAACAAGTGTTTATTTAAGTTTTGGAAAAGATGAAGAAAAGCATAACCATCAAACAAACATGCAGCTTAATTATGTTTTTTTAAATATGGAATTGCACCATTTTAACAACAAATAATAATTCTAAATAAATTCTGCAGTTTTTTTCCCAAGAATTCCTCCAGAAAGCCATGCCTTAAGGAAATTTAAAGTATTACAAGCATGTCAATGAACACAAAAGGCTTTAGTTATTTAGCTATATACACACAAGGTTACACAAGGTTTTGTAGTCAGTGCAACTTGGCTTAACAAGTTGGAAAAAAGGTAAGGTGCTGCTGGCTCCAATGAACACATATACTGTACAAAATATAAAAACTGAAAATATGCTTAATTTACACCAAGTCAGAGAGAACTTGAGGCTACTGAAATATTCCAAGCATGGCAATGTTAAACTGCCATTGGTAAAACAAAAACATGGCAATGTTAAACTGCCATTGGTAAAACACACACACACAAAAACTTTTGCCTAGTAAATTCAAATATCAGATATCACTGTACCGTCTGCTGTGCTACTTCCAGGGTGGAAGAGAATGCAAGGGTAGCAAAAAAGAGCATTGACTACATCACAGCCAGCTAGCCAAGTTTTCCGGTGGTACCAGTTCTTGTTAAAACCTCTTGAGTAGGTCTTCTCCCCCTTCGTAGACACTTGCTTGATGTTTAAATTCGGTCTAGGAGGTCCTAGCTGTTTGACTGCCGTTTTCTCCTCATTGGTACGACGACTAAAGGGAACTTCTTTCAGAGACGCTATCGTATTGTTGCACTCAACACTCGCCATCTTCTTCATAGAATGTTCACACATTTCCCGCGCAACAGGCGTATGACGTATGCATGCTGCTTGTGCGAGCACATAAAACCTAATAGAAAATGCATTGGGAGCATGATTTTCGAAAAAAAAACAAAACGTACGTACCATTACTGTCAATGCGAGATTTTGGGGCAAATCTGAACCTGACAGAAATCGCCCCAAAAGGGCGTGGCTACACCAGGCGTGACCTTAGCCTGATTGGACAATGACATTACTGTTGCCGTGGTAGTAGGAATAGATAAAAAAAAAATCTCCCTCCCTGTTTGGGAGTGCGTCGCCCAAATCGCCCCTATTAACGAGCCGCCAGTGATCTAATACCCATTGAGGCTTTTGATGCCGAGATTAATGAAAGTAATTCAGTTTCTTTTAGGGGAGTAAAACATTCTAATTGATGATCTGATACAGTTATATTGTTGACAACTAAAGCTTTGTCTAAGGAAATAACCAGATCTGAGATAAAATCTGCAAATTCAGAAAGAAACTCAGAATATGGCCCCGGGGGCCTGTAAATAATAAGTAATGGAATTAACTGGGTAGACTTATTTTTCGAGGCTACATACATTATATGAGTATGAAGAACTTCAAATGTATTAAATTTATAACCAGGTTTTTGTGTTACACCTAGATAATCATTATCAATAACCGTGACGCCTCCTCCTCTGCCAGTTAGACGAGGCTGGTGTATATAACTGTATCCAGGAGAACTCGCTTAATTTAATGCTATATATTCATTTGGCTTAATCCATGTTTCAGTTAAACAAAGTACATTAAACTCCTGATCAGTAATGAGTTCATTAACCATTAGCGCTTTAGATGTAAGAGATCTAATATTTAATAGCCCCACCTTTAGATCAAAGGTGCTGGCAGCAGCTGAACAGTGAGTATGATCAAATTTTATATTGATTAGGTTACTGGAACAAACTCTCTGAATATTTCTACCTTTTTGTTTAGCTCAGGGAACAGACACAGTCTCGATGTAGTGGACCCTGAGTGACGACTCTGTGCAGCTAGCAGACAGTCAGTTTAGCCTGTTCATCTGCTCCCTGGCCTTGATTCTGGATTGTCAGAAATTAACTAGGCCTGTTCTGAGACTATGACCTATGCTGCAGGAAATGAGAGCAGCACCTTCCTGAGTGGGATGGATACCGTCCCGCCCTAACAGGCCAGCAGTGCCCTCAAAATTAGCTCAATTATCTATAAAGCCCACACTGTTTTCAGAGCACCACCTGGACAGCCAGCAGTTCAGCGACCATAACCTGCTGTAAGCTACATCGCCATGCCGCATTGGGATGGGGCCAGAGCATACTACAGCATCTGACATCACCTTTGCTAATTTAAATGTATTTAATTTAAATAACCCACCAGATGATTTCCATCCATCCATCCATCCATCCATCCATCCATCCATTATCTGTAACTGCTTATCCTGTGCAGGGTTGCAGGCAAGCTGGAGCCTATCCCAGCTGACTATGGGCAAGAGGCAGGGTACACCCTGGACAAGTCGCCAGGTCATCGCAGGGCTGACACATAGAGACAAACAACCATTCACACTCACACTTACGGTCAATTTCCTCTGGAGCACCCGGAGGAAACCCATGCAGACACTGGGAGAACATGCAAACCTCACACAGAAAGGCCCTCGTTGGGCATTAGGCTCAAACCCAGAACCTTCGCGCTGTGAGGCGACAGTGCTAACCACTACACCACTGTGCTGCCTTGTTTTCCATTTTATTTATTCATTTATTAAGGATACACTACACACAATTTCAGTCGTCGAGCCAATGATATTCAGTGAACTTCACATGCTGCAGTTCGTGAGATGCTCTCAGAAAGAGTTTCTATTGAGCAAACCCTTCCAAAAAGCTTGTTGTTATGAATGCACTGTTTAGTAGTCAATTTTGAACTTTGATTACCCTTGGAATCAAATTAAATGTGCAATTTTAGATATTTAATATAATATAGTTATATTTGTGACAAATGGGTTTTTGCATACAGTACCAGACAAAAGTTTGTACACACATTCTTCGTCAATGGTTTTTCTTTTTCTTTTCTTTTTTTAATTAATTAAGACACTTCATGTCTTAAAGTAATGACGGATGTTGTTTCTCTTTAGTTAATTGAGTGGTTCTTGACATAATATGGATTACTAGTTGTGGAATAGGGCTATTTACTGTATTTTTATTATTTACAATTTACTGTTTGATCTCAAACATATTAAGAAGGCAAGAAATTGCACTAATTAACCTTTGACGAGGCACCTGTTAACTGAAAAGCATTCCAGGTGATTACCTCATGAAGCTGGTTAAGATAATGCCAACAGTGTGCAAAGTGTCATCAACGTAAACGGTGGCTACTTTGAAGAATCTAAAATATGAAACATATTTTTTAAACACTTTTTTTTGTTTACCACATAATTTCATACATGGTCCATATGTTATTTCATTGTCTTAATGTCTTCAGTATTGTTCTACAATGTAGAAAATAGTCAAAATGCAGAAAAACCTGTGAATGAGTAGATGTGTCCAAATATTTGATTGGTGCTGTATGTGCATCAAAGGCAGCAATTTGGCAATGTGGTTTGATTCATTTTTAATATTTCTTTCAGGGTGTCAATAATTTTGACAGAAAAAACCTAATGTATTAAATAAAATAAATAAAAAATATATCTTGGAAAAAAAATCTTATAAGAATATAAGGTTAAAGCCAGTTCTGCTTTTGCTTGATCAGATAATCTAAGCATTCATGTGTAATTTTTCAATTATTTTTGTCCATTTTCTCAAAGGGTTCCAATTATTTTGAAGCTGAATTCAGCATCAATTTACATCCTGACTGTCTCAAAGTTTGTAGAGAACTTGTGTAGAGCATATCATGTGTGTTTGAAACTCAAGCAGGTTTTTTTTTTTTTTTTAACATTTTGTGTGCATTCAAGTGACTTTTAATAATGTGCACTGTCAATGGGTTTAGGCTGCATGTAAAAAAATTTTGAATGTAGTTGTATTTTTCCAGTATGCTATATTCTACTGACAGTTCTGGGGTCTGGAGACATGGTGTCTGGTACAATAGCAGAAAAAAATGTTCACTATGGAACAGAAACTGAATGATGTCACAGTAAGTGGTATTTGTCACTGCACAATAGACGATAAGATAACACCATGTTTTTCTCAGACAAGTTTTTATTTTCTGTTGTCTACAGTTGTGGTTCCTTCTTTTCAGTCTGAAAAGGGCAGTACTCTTACACTTAAATTAACTTGAGTACACCATGGGCCCTGGCAAGACCTTTTCTTTGTAGACACAGCGGAAATTTGGTTTTAAGGATTTAATTTTGCTCCCTGCTGGGCTGCTTTGAGAAATAAAATGTCTCTTAGGTGTGACTAAAACATTGACACTTTTAATCTATTAAAATATTAAGGGACATACATAAACTGTATTTGTTTGCAATAAAATCTTTCAAATGGTAATATTTTACACTTACAGCTATTAATTCAATTAATCAAAAGGACAACACTAATAGCCCAATACAATAATAATAATAATTACATAGGGCGGCATGGTGGTGTAGTGGTTAGCACTGTCACCTCACAGCAAGAAGGTCCGGGTTCGAGCCCCGTGGCCGGCGAGGGCCTTTCTGTGTGGAGTTTGCATGTTCTCCCTGTGTCCGCGTGGGTTTCCTCTGGGTGCTCCGGTTTCCCCCACAGTCCAAAGACATGCAGGTTAGGTTAACTGGTGACTCTAAATTGACCGTAGGTGTGAATGTGAGTGTGAATGGTTGTCTGTGTCTATGTGTCAGCCCTGTGATGACCTGGCGACTTGTCCAGGGTGTACCCCGCCTTTCGCCCGTAGTCAGCTGGGATAGGCTCCAGCTTGCCTGCGACGCTGTAGAACAGGATAAAGCAGCTAGAGATAATGAGGTGAGATGAGATAATTACATAATAGTTTAACACAAATCTCCTTAGGGCATGGACAGATTATGAAATCAACGGCCGTTGGGCATGAAAGCCCCCCCACACACACACACACATACCCAGTGGTGGGTGTGCGCACACAGCAAGAAGCAACTCACAGTCCAACCACCCTCTGCTTATGCATACACATATTGACACGTAACATTGTGATACACACTGCTCACTGACCATGGGTGAAAATTCTAACTGAAAATTCTATCAGGGGGCCCAGAATTCCTAACAGCTCCCCTGTCACTAACACACACATATCATTCAAGGACTTATATAAGCCCATTTCCAAAAAGGTTGGGATGTTGTGTAAAATGTAAATTAAAAACAGAATGCTATGATTTGCAAATCATGGAAAACCTATATTTAACTGAAAATAGTATACAGACAACATATCAAATGTTGACACTGATAAATTTTATATATATATATATATATATATATATATATATATATATATATATATATATATATATATATATATATAATGTTTTAAATATATGCTCATTATATATTTTTTTAAATATATGCTCATTTTGAATTCAGTGCCAACAACATGTTTCAAAAAAGTTGCGACAGGGACAACAAAAGACTGGAAAAGTTGTGTAATGTTAAAAAATTTTAAAATAAAAAACACTAAGTTAATTGGCAAAAGGTCAGCAACAAGATTGATATTAAAAGAGCATCCCAGAGAGGCTGAGTCTCTCAGAAGTAAAGCTTGGGAGGGGTTCAGCAGTCTGTGAAAGACTGTGTGGGTAAATAGTGCAACAATTTAAGAATAACATTCCTCAATATAAAATTGCAAAGAATTTGGGGATCACAACATTTATTGTCCATAATATCATTCAAAGATTCCAAAAATCCAGAGAAATCTCTAAATAAGGGGCAAAGCTGAAAACCAATATTGGATATGTGTAATCTTCGGGCCCTCAGGCAGCACTGTATTAAAAACTAATATGATTCTGTTGTGGAAATCACTGCATTGTCTCAGGAACACTTCAGAAAACCATCATGTACTGTAAACACAGTTCCTCACTGCATCCACAAAATGCAAGTTAAAACCATAAACAATATCCAGAAACACTGCCACCTTCTCGGGGCCTGAGCTCTTTTACAATGGACTGAGACGAAGTTGAAAACTGTCCCGAGGTCTGACAAATCAAAATTTGAAATTCTTTTTGGAAATCATGGACACTGTGTCCTCCAGGTTAAAGCGGAGAGGGCTCATCCGGCTTGTTATCAGTGCACAGTTCAAAAGCCAGCATCTGTTATGGTATGGGGGTGCATTAGTGCACATAGCTTGCACATCTGGGAAGGCATCATTAATGCTAAATTATATATACACATTTTGGAGCAACATGGTGCCATCCAGATGACATTTTTTTTTTCCCAGGGAAGGCCTTGCGTATTTCAGCAAAACAATGCCAAACTGCATTCTGCACGAATTATAACTGCATGACTGTAATAAAAGAGTCCAGGTGCTAAACTGGCCTGCCTGCAGTCCAGACCTGTCTCCCACTGAAAATATTTGGTGCATTATAAAACACAAAATATGACAAAGGAGACCCCAAATTGTTGAGCAACTGAAATTGTATATCAGGCAAGATTGAGACAATTTGCTTTCAAAACTGCAGCAATTGGTCTCCTCAGTTCCCAAATATTTACAGAGTGTGGTTAAAAGTAGATAGGATGCAACACAGTGGTAAACATTCCCGTCCCAACTTTTTTGAAACGTATTACTAGCATCAAATTCAAAATAAGCATATACATTTTTTTAAATTCTCATTTTCAACATTTGATATGTTCTCATTGTTCTATTTTCAATGAAATATAGGGTTTCCATGACTTACAAATCATTGGATTCTGTTTTTATTTACATTTTACTCAGCAATTTAGGACCTCACATATGGTTCAAAATATACATTTAAAGCAGTACATATCTATAATGATCAGACTAACTCTAGACCACTTGCATTCAGGCTGGGGTCCCATGTAACCCCTGTGACCACTGGGCTTGTGTCTGATAGGCATGGTCCATGTAATAATCCAGGCCTGCCTCAGGGAGAATAGTGAGCTGGATGTTTCTTGATATTTGCACTGGATTGCCAACTAAGCAGATTCGGTTATTTTGGTAACTGAGTGAGTTTAATGTGATTTTGGTGTTATTCCAGCATTTCACATCTTTAAGACTTAATAGAACAAATATAGCTAAAATAGTTGGTGTTAAGAGTTTCCTTTACTGTTGTGATTAAACAATGGAATATACAGTATGTATGTGTTACCTTAGCATACAGGTTACATTAATTTCTACATTAGTGCTCCCTCTTCTGGTCATTTAGCATCAGTTACAGTCACTTTAAAAGTTTGTGTACCAGGTTAGAAAACCAATTGCATGATGACGATTGATTAGGTTTCCACAGATATTGTAAATGTATGTATTGAAATTCAATAATTGTGTTGATTTGTTGTAATTTTTTTCAAACATCAAATGTTATTTTAGAAATTCTGCATATATGTATACGTATGAAAAAAATCAAGAAGGAAATCATATTTTGTATGGAAGCATATTGCTGTCTCAGTATCACGTTATAATGTGAAAGATGTACTGCTATAACAAGATGTTTTTCAAATTTTAACAAGATATTTTCCTGTTATTATGACATACAAACTTATAATGTTATAACTTTTCTTGTTATAACAAAATGTTTCATGCTGTAATGTGATAATTTATCTTGTTATAATGTGAAACATTTCACATCATAACAATACAGGAGGCTGCAAAAGTAAGTATACAGTAATGAAAAACAAAATGTTTGCACAAAATGTTAGTATTAAATGAAACCTAGCACCACTATTATAATACTGGTAATACTGGAATAATCCTTACTGTATACCAACTTTTGCAGCCCCCTATGTAATTTATACTGTTAGGCTATAAAGTGAAACTGATGTTTGAATGAGTAAACAGTGTGTGGAGAATGGATAAACTGACAAATATGGCTCATTTATACGATTTCATTAAGTTCTGCTTTATGCTTGGGTTGAGACATGATGAAATTCTGTTGTTATTGAGCACAGTGGATGATATTGTAATGACATCTCCTTATAACAGGAAATGTTTCATATCATAACAATTTGGGGGAAGCCATGGCCTAATGGTTAGAGAAGCAGCTTTGGGACCAAAAGGTCACTGGTTTGATTCCCTGGACCAGAAGGACTGGCTGAAGTGTCCTTGAGCAAGGCATCTAATGCCCAATTGCTCTGGCAAAAGTGGTGATGTACCTTGTGTCTGACTAGCCAAAAAAAAGCTGATGATGTGATCATTAGTTTGGGTGGTGCCCGACTGAAATGAAAAACAAAACAAAACAATATAAGTTATCATGTTTTACCACAAAACATTTCATACCATAACAAGACAAAAAACATTGTTATAACAAGAAGTTTCTTTTTATAATGTGATAAGTTTGTATGTTGTAATAACATGGAAATATCTTGTTATAATGTGAAAATCTCTTGTCAAAACGTGAAAAACATCTTGTTATCACAAACTTTTCACGTTACAATGTGACACTTATCTGTTTTTCTTTCTTTGGTGCGGCAGCTGCCATAATTTTGTACAAAGCCGAAACTGATGTGGATATAGTGTGGGCTATGTTTTAACAAGCAAAGAATGAGGCTGATGGCTGTGCTGGTGGCTCTCATCAGGCTTTGATTTATGCCTTCTTGGTGAATAGACTGGAAGAGACGCTGGAGTAAACCCTGCAGAGCTCATGCTGATAAGCAGAAGCATATGAACTTGACCAAAACAAATCTGCCACATCTCATTGCCTCTCCAGTATGTAGAGAAATCATATTTATATGAGCATTTCTACTTATGACTCCCTCACATATCTTCAATTTCAATTTTCTCTACTTCTTTATGATCTCAAGCCTCTTTTATTTGCACAGTTTTAGGACCACAGTATGATGCCAGTGCTATTATCTTCAAGTCTGAGCTTGAGCTGTGACCAAAAATGCAATGTTCAAACTGGGTTGCCTCACCACTCGCTGAGACTTTTCAGGTCCACACAGTAGAATCAATCAATAGAAAATGGAATCAAGAGAACAGACAGAGCCAACCACTGCATGGCAATGGATAGTATGAATTAATTATTATTGACAAATTTGCAAAGTAAGAATGTTTCAAAGGAAAATGCTACCTGAAATACATGTTCAAAGGCAATGAACAGAATGAGTGAAAAGAGGGGTGCTTTACTGCATCCTTCCTGTTCAAGAGTGCAAATACATTACAGACATACACAGGGCCGGCCCAAGGCATAAGTGAATTAAGCGCCCGCTTAGGGCCCCACACACCACCAGGGGGCCCCCAAGAGCAGTTGGAATGCCCACCTGCGAAAATATTTTTAATTAAAAAAACGTAATATCAATGACATGATATAGCAGAAACAAAAGACACAAAAATAAGACACAAAATAACGTTTTTTGAATCATTTTCATAGTTGGTACATTAGGTTAACTAATCCTTGCTGCTGGTTGCTGCCACTGCGCTCCTGCACAACCAGACGCACGTGACGTGACAGGAGTTATTCACTTCGGAAGATAGGTGGACTAGATGGCTAAGCCATGTCTCAAAAAAGAAATTATCCATCTGGGGCAGAGAAGAGGAAGAGACAAGAGGAAGAAAAAAGCAGCAAGATAAAGGTAAATTTGAATGTCCAATGTTACTATTTTTGTGTCATTAAGGTTGTCTACTGTATGTTCTGGCTAGGTTGGCTGGATTAGCTAACAGAATGTCTGTCATAGTATCTAACGTTATGCTACCTGACACAACAAAATGTAGCCTCGGATCAGGGCCGGCCCAAGCCTTTAAGGGGCCCTAATCAGAATTTGATTTGGGGGCCCCCCACACCACCAAAACTACACTGCTAGCTGCCTTATTATTTCTTAAGGCCAATTTATGCTGACAACGCAGTCCTCGCAGACAGCGTTGCAGATGGTGTCTGCGAAGCCCCCCCACCTTCACAGACACTCTGCGCACACCTCCCAAAAATTGTGACCACCGCAGAAGCCTCGCAGACAGCGTCGCAGACAAGAGGGCTCTGATTGGTCCACTCTACATCCGCTGTACACGCACTTCTGCTTCCCTACTTTCCCGGTTTGGTTTGTTTTCACGACCGCCAGTTTTAAAAACACGAGCGAAGATGGAGCAGCACAAAGAGCGGTTGATCGATGAATTGAGGAAGTACGTACATCTATATGACTCCAGTTCTAGTCATTATAAGTAACCGGAGGATAAACACTCCACTAACCACACCCACCAACTACACCTAGCGATTTCGCCACTTCGCGCCCCCTTGCGTTGTGGCGGTGAATAACATCGCGCACGCCTATTACTCCTCGCTCAACGATAAATTACAACTGTCTGCGAAAAGCTATCTGCGAAAGCCTTGTCGCAAGAGCATGCAGAGGCCCTTAGGCTACACAGTTAGTCTAGTTAGTCTAGCCACCCACCATAATCTGCATTTTTAGTTGGTTTACATTATACTGCAACTTGTGGCTATTGCAATATAAAATATTCAGAGTGATGTGTGGCATATTTGTAAGTAAAACAACAAATCAGTAGACAAGACACTGTATATGTAAACAAGTTAACCAGTTTATTTTGCACTAATGTGCAAAACAAACTCATAAAGTCATAATGACTTTGTCCACTTGAGCTAATATCGGTCATGACATTTAGGTTGGAGTTTGTAAGTAAAGCGACGGCTCTCAGCTTAGAACTAAAGATGATATCTGAGGCTACATTTTGTTGTGTCAGGTAGCATAACGTTAGCTACTATGACAGACATTCTGTTAGCTAATCCAGCCAACCTAGCCAGAACATAGACAACCTTAATGACACAAAAATAGTAACATTGGACATTCAAATTTACCTTTTTCTTGCTGCTTTTTTTTCTTCCTCTTATCTCTTCCTCTTCCTCTTCTCTGCCCCAGATGGATAATTTCTTTTTTGAGACATGGCTTAGCCATCTAGTCCACCTATCTTCCGAAGTGAATAACTCCTGTCACGTCACGTGCGTCTGGTTGTGCAGGAGCGCAGTGGCAGCAACCAGCAGCAAGGATTAGTTAACCTAATGTACCAACTATGAAAATGATACAAAAAACGTTATTTTGTGTCTTATTTTTGTGTCTTTTGTTTCTGCTATATCATGTCATTGATATTACGTTTTTTTAATTAAAAATATTTTCGCAGGTGGGCATTCCAACTGCTCTTGGGGGCCCCCTGGTGGTGTGTGGGGCCCTAAGCAGGCGCTTAATTCACTTATGCCTTGGGCCGGCCGTGCCTCGGATATCATCTTTAGTTCTAAGCTGAGAGCCGTCGCTTTACTTACAAACTCCAACCTAAATGTCATGACCGATATTAGCTCAAGTGGAAAAAGTCATGACTTTATGAGTTTTTTTTGCACATTAGTGCAAAATAAACTGGTTAACTTGTTTACATATACAGTGTCTTGTCTACTGATTTGTTGTTTTACTTACAAATATGCCACACATCACTCTGAATATTTTATATTGCAATAGCCACAAGTTGCAGTATAATGTAAACCAACTAAAAACGCAGATTATGGTGGGTGGCTAGACTAACTAGACTAACTGTGTAGCCTAAGGGCCTCTGCATGCTCTTGCGACAAGGCTTTCGCAGATAGCTTTTCGCAGACAGTTGTAATTTATCGTTGAGCGGGGAGTAATAGGCGTGCGCGATGTTATTCACCGCCACAACGCAAGGGGGCGCAAAGTCGTGAAATCGCTAGGAGTAGTTGGTGGGTGTGGTTAGTGGAGTGTTTATCCTCCGGTTACTTATAATGACTAGAACTGGAGTCGTATAGATGTACGTACTTCCTCACTTCCTCGATCAACTGCTCTTCGTGCTGCTCCATCTTCGCTCGTGTATTTAAAACTGGCGATCGTGAAAACAAACCAAACCGGGAAAGTAGGGAAGCGGAAGTGCGTGTACAGTGGATGTAGAGTGGACCAATCAGAGCCCTCTTGTCTGCGACGCTGTCTGCGAGGCTTCTGTGGTGGTCACAATTTTTGGGAGGTGCGCGCAGAGCGTCTGCGAAGGGGGGGGCTTCGCAGACGCCATCTGCGACTCTGTCTGCGAGGACTGCGTTGTCAGCATAAATTGGCCTTAAGAAATAATAAGGCAGCTAGCAGTGTAGTTTTGGTGGTGTGGGGGGCCCCCAAATCAAATTCTGCTTAGGGCCCCTTAAAGGCTTGGGCCGGCCCTGGACATACACAGTATGAATGTGCTCATGCACCGCTCTAGATTTCAGCTGTGCTACAAGTCATCAGAGAGAACAAAAGCTCCTCTCTTAGCACCAGGCCTGTTTTAATTGCAGAAAGTCTATTTTGGCAGCATAAATTAATCATCAGTGTTTGGACCCTAAGGTGTCTGAGATATACTAGAGGCAGATACATGGATATGAGGCATCAGACATTGATCATTTGAATACAAATGTCACAACTCAAAAGACTGACAACAAAATGACCATGTTAAAAAGTATAATATTCCATTCATTATATGGATAGAATACTGTATGTTCCATATGGCACCTACTGTATATGGACATTGCTTGACGTTGAATAATCAATCATAGACCTTTCCTTAGGCATTGTCACCAATGCACTATATGCATTCATTATATTATTAGGACATATGTGGAAGCAACTTTAAATTTAAAGAATGCACACCTTTCTGATATTCAGCAGTTAAAGCTATACAGCCTTCCGATTTCATAAAATCGGTTAAATTTAGTTCCCTCTGAAATTTGGCTATTGTGAGATATGTTTATTTCTGCAATATCTCAAAAACAAACAAACAAAAAAACCCAGGCCATTCTCTGGCTGGGAAGTTACTTAATTTGAGAGGATTCCCTAGCAAATAATGTGCATGAAATTGCTCACTTTGCGCAGTCAAGCAGACAGAGGAAGTCCAGTGTATGCATGCGCAGGCTTACCTGTTTCTTCTTCCTCTTCTTCTTCTTTTGGGTCTTACGGCAGCTGGCATCCAGTGTTGCATTACTGCTCTCTACAGGTTTACCTTGACCGTGCACTGACAGTTACATCATTCTGTCGTTAAATGAACAGCTGATCACACCGAGGTGCTCGCTGACCGCCGATATTTATTAGTTTGGTCCAGCATTTCCTTTTCTTCAAAACACAATGTCTTTTCTTCTAGCTTTCCATTACTGTAGTCGGTCTTTCACATTTCATTCGCACACTCACGTCCTCCATTTTCCTCTCCTGTTTCAAATTTGTATCCCACAATGCCTTGTGCAAATGGGGAAAGCCCACCACGTGATGCATAACATAGTATCTTGAATTGGGTCACAATGAAGCAAGAAAAAATAGCGGAGAATTTAAGACCACGTGGCCCTAAATTCATTAATTATTCTATTTTTAAAAATTTAATTAAAAAAAGAATAAAATTGGAAGTCTGTGATTCGAATTCAGTAGCTTTCAGTCCACTAAACAAAAATAATTGGGTGTCAGGGAAAATTCTTTTTATGACCTAAACTTGAAAAATCTGAAAGGCAGTCTACCTTTAAAATTACCCATAATTATATAACACATGATGTACAGTGGTGCTTGAAAGTTTGTGAACCCTTTAGAATTTTCTATATTTCTACATAAATATGACCTAAAACATCATCAGATTTTCACACAAGTCCTAAAAGTAGAGAAAGAGAACCCAGTTACACAAATGAGACAAAAATATTATACTTGGTCATTTATTTATTGAGGAAAATGATCCAATATTACATATCTGTGAATGGCAAAAGTATGTGAACCTCTAGGATTAGCAGTTAATTTGAAGGTGAAATTAAAGTCAGGTGTTTTCAATCAATGGGATGACAATCAGGTGTGAGTGGGCACCCTGTTTTATTTCAAGAACAGGGATCTATCAAAGTCTGATCTTCACAATACATGTTTGTGGAAGTGTATCATGGTGCGAACAAAGGAGATTTCTGAGGAACTCAGAAAAAGCGTTGTTGATGCTCATCAGGCTGGAAAAGGTTACAAAACCATCTCTAAAGAGTTTAGACTCCACCAATCCACAGTCAGACAGATTGTATACAAATAGAGGAAATTCAAGACCATTGTTACCCTCCCCAGGAGTGGTCGACCAACAAAGATCACTCCAGGAATAAGGCATGTAATAGTCGGTGAGGTCACAAAGGACCCCAGGGTAACTTCTAAGCAACTGAAGGCCTCTCTCACATTGGCTAATGTTAATGTTCATGAGTCCACCATCAGGAGAACACTGATCAACAATAGATCTCCAAAAAAACCCATTGTTGCTCGTCTGCAGTTTGCTAAAGATCACGTGGACAAGCCAGAAGCCAGAAAAATATTTTGTGGATGGATGAGACCAAAATAGAACTTTTTGGTTTCAATGAGAAGCATTATGTTTGGAGAAAGGAAAACACTGTATTCCAACATAAGAACCTTATCCCATCTTTGAAACATGGTGGTGATAGTATCATGGTTTGGGCCTGTTTTGCTGCATCTGGGCCAGGACGGCTTGCCATCATTGATGGAACAATGAATTCTGAATTATACCAGCGAATTCTAACGGAAAATGTCAGGACATCTGTCCATGAACTGAATCTCAAGAGAAAGTGGGTCATGCAGCAAGACCACCACCCTGAGCACACAAGTTGTTCTGCCAAAGAATGGTTAAAGAAAAATAAAGTTAATGTTTTGGAATGGCCAAGTCAAAGTCCTGACCTTAATCCAATCAAAATGTTGTGGAAGGACCTGAAGTGAGCAGTTCGTGTGAGGAAACCCACCAATATCCCAGAGTTGAAGCTCTTCTGTATGGAGGAATGGGCTAAAATTCCTCCAAGCTGGTGTGCAGGACTGATCAACAGTTACCAGAAATGTTTAGTTGCAGTTATCACTGTACAAGGGGGTCACACCAGATACTGAAAGGAAAGGTTCACATACTTTTGCCACTCACAGATATGTAATATTGGATAATTTTCCTCAATAAATAAATGACCAAGTATAATATTTTTGTCTCATTTGTTTAACTGGGTTCTCTTTATCTACTTTTAGGACTTGTGTGAAAATCTGATGATCTTTTAGGTCATATTTATGCAGAAATATAGAAAATTCTAAAGAGTTCACAATCTTTCAAGCACCACTGTAAGGAGGGTTTGTGCTTCTACTGCGGGAGCTCCGAGCATAACATCAGGCACTGTCCTATCCATCCAGCCCATGTAGCTCCAGCAGAGACCCCAGCAAGATCTATATGTCCAGTGAGAAAGTTCAACTCAAAATCTTTTAAGATTCCAGTCTTATTAAAGGTGGCATCCTCCACATACATCCTTTCTACTTTTGTTGATTCAGGGGCAGAGGGGAACTTTATCAGCAGTAGCTTTGTTCAAAGGCTCAACCTGCCTACCACCCCTCTGCACAGCGCACTCTGCATTACGACCATCAATGGAGGACCCATAGGAGATGGTCTTGTCACCATACGCACCAACCCAGTTCAGATTCAATTAGTAACATTGCACAAAGAACTCATTTCCCTGTATGTGACCACGACTGTGGATCATGATATCATCCTTGGGTATCCCTGGCTACAGCTGCACAACCCTCTAATCTCATGACAAAATAAGGAAATTCTTCAGTGGTCACACACGTGCTTCCAGAGCTGTCTCTCTTGTCCCCAGGTCAAGGTATCTTCCACCTCAGTGGAGAGTCCTCAACCAGACTCCATGGACAATGTTCCTGACTGTTATTGGGACCGTTCGGAGGTCTTTAGTAAGGGGAAGGCCTGCGGGCTACCACCACACCGGCCTTATGACTGTGCAATTGACCTACTGCCAGGTATGTCACCACCGTGTGATCATATTTATCCCCTATCCCAAAAGGAACACGCTGCCATGGAGGAGTATATTCAGGAGGCCCTCAAGCAAGGATATATCCACTCTTCCAAGTCTCTCGCATCTGCTGATTTCTTTTTTGTGGAGAAATGAGGAGGTGGACTAAGACCTTGCATCGATTACAGAAGTCTAAACCAGTTCACTGGAACAACTCAGATCTGCTAGGATCTTTTCTAAACTTGACCTATGCAATGCATATAACCTGCATGATCCATGAGGATTATGAATGGCTGAGTAGCTCCCTCTAACCAATGTTGCCACTCCTCGAGGGCTAGTTTAATGGCAAGCAGCTCTCTGTTCCCCATGTCGTAATTCCTCTCTGCTGAAGATAATTTCTTCAAAAAGAAAGCTATTGGGTGTAGCTAGGATAAAGAAGGGTGATGAATGGAATACGGCCTTCAGCACTACCATCGGACACTTTGAATACTGGGTAATGTCTTATGGCCTTTCTTCGGTGTCCAGCGTGTTCCAGTGCCTTATTAATGACATGCTACGGGACATTCTAGGTAGATATGCCATCGCTTACATTGATGATATCCTGATATACTCCCCAGATGAAAGAAGTCACCAGGAACACATCAGAGCTGTTCGCAAACATTTACTGGAGAATCATCTCTATGTCAAGGCAGAGAAATGTGTTTCATCAAAGCCAAATCTCCTTCCTTGGCTATATCATCATCGCAAAAGGGATAAGCATGGACTCATCAAAAGTATCTGCTGTACCTTCTTGGCCGACACCCAAATCCATAAGGGACCTTCTTGGGCTTTGTGAACTTCTCCCGCTGGTTCATTCGTTGTTTCAGCACTATTGTGGCTCCTGTAATAGCGTTGCTGAACCCAAGCATCTTCAGTGGAACCCAGAGGCAGAGGAAGCCTTCAGTCAGCTCAAGCTAGTCTTCACTTAGGCCCCGATACTCCAGCATCCTGACCCAACTAAACCTTTCATCATAGAAGTTGATGCATCTGATACAGGAGTGGGGGCAATTCTTTCTCAGCATTTTGGGAAGAAACAGAAGCTACACCCAGTAGCTTTCTTTTTGAAGAAATTATCTTCAGCAGAGAGGAATTATGATGTGGGGAACAGAGAGCTGCTTGCCATTAAACTGGCCCTTGAGGAGTGGCGACATTGGTTAGAGGGAGCTACTCACCCCTTCATAATCCTCACGGATCACAAAACAGTTGAATAGCTCAGGAAAGCCAAAAGGTTAAATCCATGTCAGGCCAGGTGGGCACTATTTTTCACCCGATTCAACTTCACAATTTAATTCCGTCCAGGTTCCAAGAATACTAAAGCAGATGCCCTATCCTGGGCCTTCAGTCCATCTCACCAAGATTCAGTTTCACATCCCATCCTCCCACCACAGTGTTTTGTACGATCTATCACCTGGGAGCTGGACAAGAAAATAAGGAAGTCACAACCACAAACCAGCCCCATTCATCTCCTACCTGGCCTTCCTCTGCTTCCAAGATGGCGGTGCCCTGTATGGCAGCGGCTACTCCAGCTCCCGATAGCAATGTGTGTTTTATGTTAAATGTGTTATCTGTACCATACGAGAATAGTCTACAACAGAAGCTTGCTACTCGGACTACGAAACTCCAACTTTTCAAATGATCTTTCTGGAGTTATGATGGCTTTGGAACCCAAAGCACTCGGCGAGCTAGGCATTCTACACCGGCAAGACCCAGAGGCCTACAAGGCAGCGGACTCTCCTCCTGCCACCGGCCAACATTGGAGGCGACGCAAGCGGTGGGAGAGACCTAGCATGTGTCGCAAGTGGTGTGCTAGACCCAGCAAGCAGGGCAGTCGAGCGGGTATCAGCGCCAGGCTAAAAGCTAAACCGTACAGACCCGCACTTCCTTCAATCCTGCTATCCAACGTTCGTTCGCTGGAAAACAAAATGGACTACCTCAGACTGGATTTAATTACACAAAGGAAGGTGAGAGACTGCAGCACCATCATCCTCACTGAGACATGGCTTAATCACACCATACCAGACAACGCCATTCAGGTGGACGGACTAACAACGTTCTGGGCGGACAGGAGCCACGCTCTCAGTGGTAAATCTCAGGGAGGTGGTGTGTGTATTTTCATTGATAACAACTGGTGTACTAACATCAAAGTTATCTCAAGTCACTGTTCTGAGGACATAGAATTTCTAACAGTTAAATGTCATCCAGTCTACTTGCCAAGAGAATTTTCAGCCATCAACATTACAGCTGTGTACATTCCTATCAGTGCGAACACAACCCAGATAGCAGAGGGACGTTGAAACGGCGCCGATTCTTGGTCAGAATGGTCGGTTTCCGTCGTAAGTCAGAAAATCAACGCTGAAACGGCGCCGTGAAACGTCGATTTCTCCGCCGTCGGAGAAGGTCGATTTATCACTGTTGAATCACCGTGGGTAAAGGTTGATCTGTCAACCGTCAGAGAAGGTCGATTTATCACTGTTGAATCACCATGGGTAAAGGTTGATCTGTCGACCGTCAGAGAAGGTCGAATATACGATGTTGAACCATCGTCACTTTTGCCGGCCAGTTTTCAACATTGGTAGGATGAGCAACTAATTGTTCAGAATATAAATTGCCACTGTTTGTCTTATCCTGCTTAGACATAGATACGAGTAAATGATATAAGTGATAATGATAAGTAAATGATAAAAAAAAGAACAAAAACCAGTTTACTTTCTTAACTCAGCAATGGATTTGACCTTCTATCTTTGAAAGTTTTTTTGCAAATAACTTAACATTTCCAAGATGATCATAAATTAATTCTAAGAAGATTGAAAGTGTTACAAAACCTGCATCTTATACCTAACTGGTGGGAATGGTGGTGTTACAACTTATCCTGGTGTTACTTTCATACCCAGTGTCTCTCATCTCTGTTGTATTGACTTTCATTTCAAGGCATGATATAAAAAAGGGCCAGTATGTATACGTAGCGATATGTCGTTGGATGTCCCACGCTGTCCCATAATGCAGTGCGATTACCACTGCTGTTTACTGGATGACGTCATTTCCGTTATATACCTGGGTGCACGTGAAACTCCCACACCACTCGGTTGGATCGCGACTCTCTTGTGGATCGGCCTGCTGTTACGCTTGGACCATTGAAACAACATTGAGAAAAACACTGGACCACGCTACATTTTCATTCATCCCTGGACATCTGGTACGTACCATTATTCAGTCACTATTAATAAAGGGAATTTCGAATACAATTTCAAGCAGTTTAAGAAGTTATGATGAACTTCAGTCATATCACGCGTTGGAGAAATTTCCCTCAACTAGTATCCATTTGAAACAACAACAATGCAGATGCATTATTCAATCGAAAAACGAGTCGAAGTAGTTGTCTTGTTGGAGTGAAAACTTAGCGTTGGTGTGAAAACTTGGTGTTTAAATCGAGCATGTAGGCCTAGGTCGCATGTCGTTTTGAGCTGACCTGTTCTTTTGTGTAGCCATGGGTCGCGCCTCGCGGCCATGAACTTTAAAGATTATCCAGGCTACCAACGCTACCAACCCATAGCCTACCAACGCTTCTGTCATTTAGAAACCCATAGCCTACTGCTGACTTTCTTTATCAATGCTGCATCAAATTAATTTTGGTTATGTTTTTCTGTTTCCATGTACAGGTGTCTGCGCCGCAGGAGGAATAGGCCACAATTATAAATTATAAATAAATCATAAAATGTTTCAAAGAACTTGTTCAAGTGTGTTCTGCTCCTTATAAATGTTAAAAGTTATGCCTCATTAGATAGCTTGACAAACATTAGGAGAGGTGCATTGTTGCATGCATTTTTATATCCTGTTGTACATAAAACAGGACGTAGCCTACGCACATTGATATAAATTAAGTTTCACTTTCATGGTTGAAGTATGCGTGTGTTCATCCTAGGCAAGAGCCCTGATGCTTTATTGTTAGCTAGTTTAATTTAGCCTGTTTTGCTTAATTTGTAGCCTTCCTGTTGTACATAAAACAGGAAGTAAAGTTGGATGAATCATTGCCGAAAATTAAACTATAAATCGACCGAAATCTGTAGTTGAATAAAGGGTGAAAGGGGGTCTATTCTCTGTCGGCCACCATCCACTTTTCAACGTCGTTTCAACGCAAACTCGTATGAGCAAAGCGGTGTTGAATCAACGCCGGTGATCCACGATGATTCGATGGCGTATGGTCGAAGAACATGCCGATGATTCCCCGTCGAATCAACGCCCTTTTGCTATCTGGGAAAGGACACACTGTCTACATTGTATCAGTCTGTGAGCTCAATGCAGGACTCTAACCCGGACTCTGTCTATATAATTGCTGGCGATTTCAATCAGGCCAATTTGAAGACAGTACTCCCACATTATCACAAATATGTGGACTTTGCAACTAGGGGAGAGAACACTCTTGACCAGGTCTACACAAACATTAAAACAGGCATTCAGAGCTGTTCCCCACCCCCACCTGGGAAACTCGGACCATCTCTCTGTTACGCTAATTCCAGCTTACAGACCACTGCTAACCAGGAACAAGCCATCTGTGAAACAGATCAGAACATGGCCAGAGGGGCTACCTCAGCTCTTCAAGACTGTTTTGACTGCACAGACTGGAATGTTTTTAGGAAGGCTGCCACTACCAACCAGCATGTCAACATAACGGAATACACTGAGTCTGTGACGGGATACATATCCAAATGCATGGAAGATGTGACCGTCATCAAACACATCACCAAGAGGGCCAACGAAAAACCCTGGTTCACCAGGGAGGTACGTGAGCTCCTGAGAGCACGGAATACTGCTTTCAAGTCCGGGGACAAAGTAGCTCTTAGAACTGCTAGGGCCAATTTGAACCGGGGTGTGAGAGCAGCCAAGCGTGCCTATGGACAGAAAATCCAATCACACTTCACTGACACAAAAGACCCCAGACACCTATGGCAAAGCATCCAGTCAGTAACAGATTACAGGCCAATACCCCCACCGTGTGAGGACAGCACAGACTTCCTAAACTCACTTAACACCTTCTTCAGCCAGTTTGAAGAAAACAACACCACCACACCAACAAAAAACCCCTCACTGCTCGGACAATGTAACACTTCACTTGGACCCTGCTGACATGCGGAGGACCCTTCAAAAAGTGAACCCCAGGAAAGCTGCTGGTCCTGACAATATACCTGGGTGTGTGCTTAGAGACTGTGCTGACTCACTTACAGTTGTTCTCACAGATATCTTCAACACCTCTCTGAGGCAAGCCATCTTACCAGCATGCTTCAAAGCCACCACCATCATACTGCTACCCAAGAAATTCCCAGGCACAACATTGAACAACTACCGGCCCATAGCACTCACTCCCATCATAATGAAGTGCTTTGAAAGGCTGGTCAAGGCCCATATAACATCCAGCCTACCCACCACATTTGACCCATTCCAGTTTGCATACCGTCCCAAACGCTCCACTGATGATGCCATAGCAACAGCACTTCACATCAGCCTGGCTCATCTGGAAAACAAAAACAGTTACGTGCGGATTCTGTTCATCGACTTCAGCTCTACCTTCAACACAGTCATCCCACAACACCTGGTGAATAAACTCAGTGCTATAGGCATCAGCACCCCGCTATGCAACTGGCTACTGGACTTTCTCACCAACAGACCACAGACAGTAAGAGTTGGCAAAAACTCCTCAGAGACCACCATCATGAACACTGGGGACCCCCAGGAATGTGTGCTGAGTCCTCTGCTGTTCACACTGACGACCCATGACTGTTGTGCCAGACACAACTCGAACCACATCATCAAGTTTGCAGATGACACAACAGTGGTGGGTCTCATCAGCAACGACGACGACTCAGCCTACAGAGAGGAGGTACACCAACTCATCAACTGGTGTGACATCAACAATCTACACCTCAATGTCAATAAAACAAAGGAAATAACTGTGGACTTCAGGAAAAATCACATCTCACACACACCCCTCACCATCAATGGCAGTGCTGTGGAATCAGTGAAAAGCACCAAGTTCCTGGGGGTGCACATCACAGATAACCTGACATGGTCAACTAACACCATCTCCCTTGTCAAGAAAGCACAGCAATGCCTCCACTTCCTACACAGGATGAGGAGAGCCGACCTCCCCCCTTCTGCACTCACCACCTTCTATAGGGGTGCCATTGAGAGCATCCTCATCAGCAGTCTCTCAGTCTGGTACGGCAGCTGCCCTGTTGCTGACCAGAAGGCCCTACAGAGGGTGGTGAGGACAACAGAGAAGATCACCAGATCAGCCCAACCATCCATCCAGGACCTATACTCATCCCGCTGTCGCAAAAGAGCCATCAACATCATCAAAGACCCCACCCACCCTGCACACAAACTGTTTACCCTCCTATCATCTGGCAAGCGCTACAGCAGCATGCGTTGCAGGACTACCAGATGCAGCAACAGCTTTTTCCCACAGGCAATCAGACTGCTCAACTCACTCATGAAAACTCCAAGAACATAACCCCCTTACACACACAAAAGACCAGTAAACTGTCAAAACAGTATACTCAATGTCTCTACAATGCTCTTTATATGCACATATGCCAATATTGTTTTTTTGCACAAGAACATACAAGTTTACAATACTTATTTATCTCCATGCTGCTATTCTGCACTTTACCATACTGCACCTTGTATTATTGTACCCTTGTACTACTGCACCCAAGTAACATACCTCAAACTTGACTACATTTCTGGACTACATTTCTGGAACTACAATTCTGGACTACATTACCTCAAACTTGTTGTAAGACTTGGAGTGGGTGGGTGGAGCACAGAAGTACGGCAGGCCAGAACTGAGTTCTCAAAACTCTTTATTTTCAGCTTTTCAGCTTTGCAAACTCCCAGTCGCACAGACACGCACACACACATCAGTCATTTGGTCAGGGAGAGAGCTCTCTTCCTCTGCTCTCTCTCTCCTTATATAGGGCGCGGTCACTGGGGAAGACACACAAACACAGGTTAATTGACATCAGGTGTAGTGATTCTGCCACTCACCTTCCCTGACTCCGCCCTCCAGTCACAGACCGATGTTTGACCATGCCCCCGCTGCCACATACCCCCACCGCCCGACTCAGGCCGGGCAGCCGTCCGGCCTGCAGCCGACTCCCCCCCCCCCCGACAGGAGAGGAAGTCCGCCACGACCATCTGTGCCCCCGGCCTGTGGATCACCTTGAAGTTAAAGGGCTGGAGTGCCAGATACCAACGGGTGATCCACGCGTTGGCATCCTTCATGCAGTGGAGCCACTGGAGGGGCGTGTGGTCCGAACAGAGGGTGAAAGGGCATCCCAGCAGGTAGTAGCGGAGGGCGAGGACCATCCACTCGATGGCTAGGGACTCCTTCTCTATGATGCTATAGCGCCCCTCACGCACCGACAGCTTGCTGCTGATGTACAGCACGGGGCGATCCTCCCCCTCCACCTCCTGGGACAGAACAGCCCCCAGCCCCCTGTCCGACACGTCCGTCTGCAACATAAAGGGGAGAGAAAAGTCAGGGGAGTGTAACAGTGGCCCCCCACACAGTGCAGCCTTCACCTCCGAGAAAGCCCGCTGGCATTGCTCCATCCACTGGACCGGATCTGGTGCACCCTTTTTAGTGAGATCAGTCAGCGGGCTGGTGACGTCTGAATAATTAGGTATAAACCTACGATAGTAGCCAGCCAGCCCCAGGAACTGTCTCACCCCCTTTTTGGTCTTGGGCCTCGGGCAGGCCGCAATCGCTGTCTTATTAATTTGGGGACGCACCTGCCCATTCCCCAAGTGGAAGCCCAGATACCATACTTCCACCCGCGCAATCGCACACTTCTTCAGGTTGGCTGTGAGACCTGCTCGCCTCAGTGACCCAAGGATGGCCCTCAGGTGTTTTAGGTGCCGCGGCCAGCCATTACTATAGATTATGATGTCATCTAAGTATGCGGCCACATAGGTGGCATGGGGGTGGAGGACCCTGTCCATAAGCCACTGGAACGTAGCGGGCGCCCCAAACAGCCGAAAAGGAAGTGTGACAAATTGGTGTAAACCAAACAGTGTGGAAAAGGATATTTTTTTTCTCGGGATAGTGGAGTCAAGGGGATCTGCCAATAACCCTTTGTCAAATCCAGTGTCGGGAACCAAGACCACCGGGCTGCTCCAGTCACTGTGGGACTCCATGCTCGATTTCGAGCATGGCCTCGAGTTCTTCCTGAACCACCTTCTTCTTGTGTTTGGGTAGCCTGTAAGGGTGGCTGTGCACTACCAACCCCAGGGGCGTCTCAATGTGGTGTTCTATGAGGCGGGTGCGGCCGGGCAGGGGTGAGAACACGTCCGAAAATTCGGTCTGCAACTGGGCAACCTCCATGAGTTGGGTCGGAGAGAGGTGGTCTCCACAGGGGACCGGAGAGGTAAGCGATGTCAATGTTCCCTTTTGAACCTCCGGCCCCAGCTCCGCCTTCTCCGGAACCAACAACACCAACACCACGGGGACCTCCTTGTTACAGAGTTTGAGCAGATTGAGGTGGTAAATCTGTAGTGCCCCACCCCTGTCCATTTGCCTTACCTCATAGTCAACGTCCCCGACTCGCCGTGTGACCTCAAAGGGTCCTTGCCACTTGGCGATCAATTTGGAGTTCGACGTGGGCAACAGTACGAGTACTTTATCTCCCGGTGTGAACTCCCTAAGGTGCATACCCCTGTCATACAGGCGGATTTGCTGTTCTTGGGCCTGCCGCAAATTCTCCTGGGTTAGGTGTGTGAGTGTGTGGAGTTTTGCACGCAGATCAATAACATATTGAATTTCGTTTTTGCTCGGTGAAGGTCCCTCCTCCCAATTTTCCTGCAGTACATCTAGGATGCCGCGTGGCTTACGCCCATATCATAATTCAAATGGGGAGAACCCCGTGGAGGCTTGTGGGACCTCTCGCACTGCGAATAACAGGGGTTCGAGCCATTTATCCCAATTGCATGTGTCCTCGCATACAAACTTTTTAATTATGTTCTTGAGGGTGCGATTGAACTGTTCGACTAAACCGTCTGTTTGTGGGTGATAAACGCTGGTGTGGATTGGCTTAATTCCCAATAACCCATACAGTTCGCGCAGTGTGCATGACATAAACGAAGTGCCTTGATCAGTCAGAATCTCCTTGGGGATTCCGACTCGGGAGATGATGTGGAAGAGTGCTTCCGCAATACTATGTGCTGAGATATTGTGAAGAGGCACTGCTTCCGGGTATCGCATTGCATAGTCCACCAGAACTAAAATAAAGCGATACCCTCATGTTGACCGATCTAATGGCCCGACTAGATCCATCCCAATTCTTTCGAATGGGGTCTCGATTAATGGTAGAGGGCGCAAAGGCGCTTTTGGAATGGCTGCTGGATTTACTAATTGGCATTCGCGGCATGTCGTACACCACCTACGGACATCGCCGCGAATCCCTGGCCAATAGAACCGGGCCATTATTCGGGCTAGTGTCTTATCCTGCCCCAAGTGTCCAGCCATGGGATTAAAGTGAACTGCCTGGAATAGCAATTCCTGGCGGCTCTTTGGGATCAAAAGCTGCGTGATCTGCTTTTTAGTCTGAGTGTCCTGCGTCACTCGGTATAATCTATCTTTCATAATAGAGAAATAGGGGAAGGACGGGGTGGCGTTTGGCTGGAGCATTTGACCATCGATTACTCTCACTTGGTCAAATGCATGCCGCAGAGTCTCGTCTCGCGACTGTTCTAACGGGAAATCCGTGAGGGATTCCCCGAGAGAGGGAGGAAGAGCCTGCTGCTCCTCACTCTGACGCGGTGATGACGTAGACGGCTCTGTGATAGCTGCTCCCGCCAATGCCACACCGGGACCTCCCCCTGCTGAACCACGGCAGGATCCACTCTTCACTAAATGACTCATTAACTCCCGAAATCCTGGCCAATCAGGCCCCAAAATTATCAAGTGGGTAAGGCGAGGATTAACCACCGCCTTTACACTAAATTTCTCCCCTCAAAATAGAATGTGGACCAACACTAAAGGGTGGTCGTGAACATCCCCATGCACACACAACACCTTCACCAATTGTGCTCTCACCAATGCCTTGTCTTGCACCAGGCTTTGGTGGATTGAGGTCTGATTACAGCCAAAGTCCACCAAAGCCTGATATGTATCCCCTTGGACACTCACCGGTATGCAATATGCTCCGGCCTGATCGAGGGTGGTTCCTGGCACGTCGGGGATCCGGACCACCGCGCCCACCTCCATTGCCGAGCACTGATGCTGGAGGTGCCCCGGCTCCCTGCAGCACCAGCAAACTGGCCCGGGCTTTCTCTCTGCACCGGCGCTCTGGGGCTCACTCACCTGAGGGGGGGGAGAGACAGACACGGAAGCAGGAAACGGGAAGGCACCACAGGTGTGACGGGCCGGCTGGGGTGCAGCCGGCCCTCGCCTCCGCGGTGGGGGAACGGGGCAAGGACGAGACACAGAAGGGGAGGGGGAGAGAGAGAGAGAGGAGAAGAGATGATCTGTGCTCCTGCTGTGGGAACAGCTGCCAAATGATCCTCCGCCAACTCGATGGCCTGATCCAGCGACATCGGGCGATGGCACTGGACCCACTCTGTGGTCCCTTCAGGACGTTGGGCGATGAACTGCTCCAGTGCCACCAGATCGATGATTCCCTCAGCGTCGCGGTTGTCAGCCCTCAGCCACCACTGGCAGGCGTCCCAGAGTTGCTGGCCAAATGCGAACAGGCGGCCGACCTCCTCTAAGCGTAGAGCGCGGAAGCGCTGGCGTTGTTGTTCTGGGGTGCGCCCCACACGCTGGAGGACAGCCTGGCACAGGTCCACGTAGACCAGCCAGCTGTCGGCGGGGAGATGTAGCGCAGCCAGCTGCACCTCGCTCATTAGCAGGGGGAGGAGGCGTGCCACGCACTGTACCACTGGCCAACCCCAGGCCTCTGCTGCTTGCTCGAAGAGCGCTAGGAAGGCCTCGGGGTCGTCGATCTTCATTAGGGTGAGGTGGGGAGGGCCCGCAGCAGTGGAGGTGGTGGACCCCGCCAACGCAAGGAGGTGCCGGAACGCCTGATGATCTTCCTGTTGTGCCAGCACTAGGGCCTCGAACCTTTGCGCTTGCTCCTTTCGGAGGGCGACCAGCGCCTGGTGCTGGCTCTGTTCGGCCGTGGTGAGGGTGTGGATCAGGTCCGCGAAGGGGGAGGACTCCATGGGGCTGTTCTCCTCTGTGCTCCGTCCCAGGTTTCGGCACCACTGTAAGACTTGGAGCGGGTGGGTGGAGCACAGAAGTACGGTAGGCCGGAACTGAGTTCTCAAAACTCTTTATTTTCAGCTTTTCAGCTTTACAAACTTCCAGTCACACAGACATGCACACACACATCAGTCGTCTGGTCAGGGAGAGAGCTCTCTTCCTCTCCTCTCTCTCTCCTTATATAGGGCACGGTCACTGGGGAAGACACACAAACACAGGTTAATTGACATCAGGTGTAGTGATTCTGCCACTTACCTTCCCTGACTCCACCCTCCAGTCACAGACCGACATTTGACCACGCCCCCGCTGCCACACTGGTCTACATTTCTGGACTACATTTCTGGAACTACTATTCTGGACTACATTACCTCAAACTTGACTACATTTCTGGAACTACAATTCTGGACTACATTACCTCAAACTTGACAACATTTCTGGATCACAGTGAATATTCTGGGAACTGTATGCCCACTGTCTGTCTATATGTTGTGTTAATTTGCTTATCTGTTGATGTCTGTGTGCACTTTTATGTTTAGTTGTGTGCCAGTTTTTTAATACTGCACATTTGGAGTTTGGGGAAATGCAATTTCAATCCTCTCTGTAATTCTGTTACATGGTCTGATTGACAATAAAGTTCACTTTGACTTTGACTTTTCACTATGTACCTAAGCATCTTTGCAGCAGACTCATCACCTGGGTCCATGCATCTCCCGCCACAAGGCACCCTGGCAGTCAATGCACTCACCAAATGTTAAAAAAACAAATACCGGTGGGAGAACATGCTCATGGAAATCAACCAGTTTATCATTTCATGTTCTGAGTGTGCCCAAGCAAAGGTTCCTAGAACCCACCCCCCACCAAATTGTGCCCTCTCCCTATTCCTCAGAGACCCTGGTCACACATAGCCATTGACTTTATCATGGATCTCCCTCCCTTGCAAGGTAACACCACAATAATGGTAACTATTGACTGATTTTCGAAAGCACTTAAACTCATCCCATTACCAGGCATCCCCACAGCTTCTCAAACTGCAGAGCTACTGTTTCAACAAATCTTCAGGTACTATGGCATCCCTGAGGATATAATCAGTGACCAGGGCTCTCAGTCCATTTCACATTTTTGGACAAGCTTCATGGAGAGGTTGGGGGTATCTGTAAGTCTCACATCAAGCTACCACCCCCAGTCTAATGGCCAAGTAAAGAGAGCCAATCAGGAAATTGGCTGTTTCCTGAGGATCTACTGCATGCATAACTAGGGGGACTGGGCACACTTCCTTCCTTGAGCCGAGTATGCACAGAACTCGCTCAAACACTCTGCAACCCAGTTAACACCGTTTCAGTGCATACTTGGCTACCAACCACCCTTGTTTCCCTGGGACAACACACCCAGCCAGGTACAAGCCATTGATGACTGGTTCACACATAGTCAAACAATCTGGGAGGAGGTCCATCAGCATCTAGAATCAGTCAACGCCAAGTATAAAGAATATGCGAATAAACATAGAGAAGATACTCTGAACTTTTCTCCAGGTGACAGAGTATAGGTGGCCACAAAGAACCTGAGAGAACCCAACACCTGTAGAAAACTCCAACCATGATACATTGGGCCATTCAAGGTATTGCGCCGTATCAATGAGGTATCGTACCATTTTGAACTTCCCCCTCACAGCCAAATATCCCCTACCTTCCATGTATCCCACCTGAAACCTGCTATCCTGGGCCTCCTTGTCAGCAACACACCAGTCCAGGAGCACCCTACACTCAATCTAGAGGGTGAGCCCATCTACCAGGTAAATAAGATCCTCGACTCAAGACAAAGAAGAGGCCAAGTCGAGTACCTGGTAGATTGAGAAGGATATGGACCCGAGGAACAAAGTTGGGTCATGGCCAAGGACATTGTCGACCCACTTCTCAAACAAGAATTTCATGCCCAGTATCCCGACAAACCAGCACCAAGAGGTAGGGGTCATCCAAGAAAGAATGTAGCTCCCAGAGGTAGCTCCTTGGGGGGGGGGGGGGGGGGGGTCCTGTCAGTAAACCTGTTGAAAATTAACAAACTACAAACATGGACACCTTGAACTCCAGTTCCCAAGAACCACAGCGCCCTCTGTTTCCAGCCTATTGAATCTCAGCTGTCACTTGTTTCCTTAATCACCTATCCCTCTATTTAAGCTCCCTTAACACACACACACACAGTTCATTACTCAGTTCATACCAAGCCTTGTTTCTTTCTGACTGCTTCTCGTATTTCTGACCCTTTGCTATTTCTCTCATGTTTTCACTCTTTGTCTTCCCTTTACTACGTTGTTTGCCGCTCTCCTCTGCACATACATCTATAAGTGCCTGCGTTCTAACACATTGGAACTATAAAATGTGTACATACTATCACATAGAACAGTTAGATTTTGGAATAGATGCTTGAATAGCTCTATGAAATACGAGAACTTTACTGAAAGGAAGCAATAAACACTGCCAGGAATTTGGGCTTTAATAGACTACATAAAAAAAATTAAAAAAAAAAATTTTTAAATTAGTTTTAGAATTTCCCCCTCTATTAGGCCTGTTCAAAAACAGTTGCTCATATGCACACGCACTATATATGATAGACGGAAGTTCCCTAACTGATATTCATTACTTTATAGTAGAGACATGGCAGTATGATCACAATCTGTCACTGTAATGGCTGATAACCTAATTGGATACACGCTATTAATCCTGCACTTGGGTCTTTTATTGCATAAGATGACAATTTCTCTATAGACTGTCATGTTTACATGGCTAAGACTTATACTGTATGATCAATGTGTACTTCAAGCCATATATTTACATGGCCCACTGCATCACTGACAGTGTTATGATTATCAACCCTGACTAATGATATGAAGATGACAGTTACATGCATAAATATAATGCCCTTGCTGCTAATTGCTTGGTGACTTTAATTAAACTACAAGCACTTTAAATGAGTCCTACAGCTTTCCAGGTCTGTGCTAACAGCATTGTGTGTCTGTCTGTTTTGCTCATGCAAGCGTTTCCTTATGGCGATGATGTTTAAATTGGCCCACAGTGATTCAAATAGGATCAATGGGAATGAGAGGGAGAGGAATGCATAGATATCCATTCCGGTTGGATTATTGCTGGGTCAGCACGCTACAGTTTACCAACATGTAATTTATGTTTGTAGAAAGGGTAATAAAAAATGTATGACAGGGACTTTTTTGTCTCAGGGCAAACTACAATGTTGTTAGTCATTAAATTGAACAATTCATAAATTAAATAAAAAAACCTCAACAGATTGTATACACACTCAGAAATCACATAGGAAAATAAAATTTAGAAATGTGCTTACAACTTACACACACACATTGTGAAGGGATCGGCGTAATTTGTCACTGTGATTCTGTATCCATTGTGTTCAGTGGTTCTGGCTCACACTGTTGGACACAAAAGAGCATCTTCATTCACTGGCCACACAAATGCAGCAGGAAGGACTTCAAAGCACTTAAAGCTTCTCTCAGAAAATGTGGCCCTGAGTTCTATTGTTGTTCATGCTGTGTCCTTTGTTTTTCTCTGCACTGCTTGAGGCTGGGAGTTAATGGAAAAGCTGCGCTGCAGTCAGAAGCAACTTGAATAGCCAATGAGTTCAAAATGTACATGGTGCTTTTACACCATCTGACAACCTGGTGGCAGTCACATCATTTTGATGCAGACTGCCTTTATTCACAACTATTCCATTTTCTCTTGAGCACATGCATCCAATAATCTGGAAGTCTTTTCACTGTTAAAACTTATAAATACTAATAAACACTGAATGTGTTTTGGTAGTGGTGTTTCAAGTTGAAATGAAGCTAAAAAAAAGGTAAACTCACAAAAAAAGAGATGAGACACTGCTTAAGGAATTATTTATTTACATAGCATATATGTAATCCTTCTTGTCTGATGAGACGAATGAGCATAGAGTTATAAGAATGAATGGATGATTATTTATTTATGTATTTGTTTGTTTGTTAAAGAATCCTGCATCTGACACTGGGCTTTCTGTCAATCATAACATTTTTGGATTATTATTATTATTATTATTTGCTGTAAGTGAAGCCTTATACTGAACAACCTGGGAGTTTATTCTCTAATCTTTGAATGCTGTTCTTGTGAAAACAAAAAGTAATGACAAAGTGTGTTTGTATTTTCCCTCAGCATCTTCTCACACAAAATATCATGAATTACTGACCATGGATCATGTGAGCTTTAAGATGAATTAATTGTGGCCTGTCTCTATCAAGGTATATTTTTTACAAAGCCACTCTTGGTATCTATTCGAAGTCCATAAAAGGCAAGAGAACTTATAACCTTGATGAATACAAGACAGAAAATGAAGTGCAGTATGGTTTTCTCACACACATTGTCAGGCAATCCTGGCCCCTGGGATAGTATAAATTATTCATGTCACCGTGGTATTCTTACACATATCATACGGACAAATGGAGCGATAAAAAATAGCCTTAAGCTCAGTTGAGAGCTGCTGTGTATGTGTTGAACAGCCATGGGTTCTGAGCAGCAGTCCATCATACATGTGACAGACAGCTTGTGTTATTGATTCAGCAGGAAGTGCATGGCTGGGACTCTAAGGCTGCCATAGAGGTGATCGAAAAGACTCTTGTTGCTTCACAACTCCATTCATTGCTAGGCTCCTTTTCTAGACAAAGGCAAAGTGCTGCTGTTTCATTCTGCACTACACTGAGCCAAAGCAATGAAATCTCATTCTGATGTGTATTGTTTGATGCAAATCTAAATGACAATAAAGAAAGTCTAAGTCTAATATAGTGAGTAACAGTGATGAACCACTGAAGTGAGCAGTGTGCCCAGAAGTATTTATCTTGGGCATATGAACTTGGAAGCCTTGCCTCACACGTATACTGACATTATTATTATTATTATTATTATTATTATTATTATTATTATTATTATTGTTGTTGTTGTTGTGTGCAACATTATATTGACCATGCATTAATGTTTTTGCAAATTTTGTGTACAGTACACAATACAGATATTATTGCATGATTAAAATAGAAACATATGGAAATGGACAATATTGAAGTATCTTCTCTATATATTCCAAAATTAAAAAAAACAAACAAACATATATGTTATTTACCAGCTGGGAGGTCCGTATTGTGAAATACCGTGATCAAGGTCTTGAAAGTACTGAGCGAGGCCCTCTGGGCCGAGGTCAGTATTCAAGGCTGAGGTCACGGTATTTCACCATACGGACTGACCTTAAGCTGGTAAATAATATATTTATTTTTTGTTTACCAAATTCTAACAGAAAACGAGAGCGTCCAAAATAGGCCGCTGTCAGAACGCGCTATCGTTCAATCCCGTTCCGAGAATCGGGGCACTACATTTCAAACACATCATGACATTACTTATACCCACAAGAATTGTATATAAAAAGTTCTCCACTTGAAATCCTGCAGTAATCAAAGAAATTATATTAAGAAGCGAACTTTCTTCAAGCGCGTAAGGTTCCCGATTCAGTCGTTATGAGGCTACCAGTAACGGCTCGGCCAATCAGAGCAAGCCTAATTGGGTTGCCCCAACTAAGTAGGTCAATCATTGCGCAGCGAGTTCACACTTGTAAACAAGCATGGCGAGTGACACGAGTGATGAAAATTCAGTTTCAACATCAGTTTCTAGAGGAAATACAGCTCTATCAACACATACAAATTGTATACTTCATTTTGGAGATGGTGCAGAAAAAGATTCTGAGCCATTCATGAAGGTTAGGTGGAAGAAATTTCAAGAATGTGCAAGACAGTGGTTGGAAACATCGGACAATCATGAGGTACTGTAGATATAGCCAACACGTGGGTTGATTACTTGGATACATCATTTGCCGACATCCCGAACAATTGTGGCTTCCATCCAGCTTGTTATAGACGTTTTATTGACAAGAAAAGGATTACAGGTGCTCTACGTAGGTGTCAGAAGGCTTCCTCCTCCAAAAGGATGGTTTCTGATGTCGACAAACCTGCCCCTTCTCCCAAGAGACTGCGGTCAAAAGTGGGTTTGCTTGGGCAAGTTGGAACTCCACACCGTCACCGAAGTCGTCATGTACTGCCGAAAATTTGCATTATATGCAGGAAGACTGACAGATTTATCACTGTCCACAAAAAGCATGAGAATGATAGACTGATACAAGCTGAGACAAAAGATGCAGGTAGGCCTATTAGAGACTTTATATATCTTCGCACAGTGAAATAATGAAAAATATATTATCTCACAACTAATCTGGACCATATAATGTTCTTTTCTTTACCTAAATACATGTAGTTTTTTCAAAAATAACTTTCCTTACATTACAGTTAGTAAAATGTTTTCTGAATGTTTTTTGATTATTAAATTCTTGAATTATGAATTCTGTGTTAAACTCATTCCTTTCTTTAAAGAAAAACCTTGGCAAAGCCAAAAACCTTAGTAACCTTAGACGTATTCTTTTTTCAGGGCTTCTCCGTAAAGCAGCCGAAAGAAAGTCTGATGAAAGTATCCTGACACATATCCGGGACAAAGACTGTGTTGCGATTGAGGTGAAATATTATTTTGTTAAATATTGTGTGTCAGGCCTACTATATACTGGTATTGCTAATATTGTACTATTCGAACTTTGGTTCTTGAGGCAAAATTAATTTGATAAAATCATTTAAGTTTTTATGTTTCATATTTGAAATCTTATGGCAAACTTTTTTTTCATAGTTCTTTTTTTAGAATCTGATTTTAAAGTGTTTCTGTAAGAAATCTTATAGTCTAGACCAGGGGTGTCAAACCTGATCCATAAAGGGCCGTGTGGCTGCAGGTTTTCATTCCAGCCATGCAGCAGCACACCTGACTTGGCTCATTCAATCAACTGAACTGTCTTCACACAGTCAAATACTTGCAGCCACACCCACCCTTGATTAAAGGGTGGGTGTGTCAGTTGATTGAATAAGCCAAATCAGGGTGCTGCTGCATGGCTGGAATGAAAACCTGCAGCCACACGGCCCTTTATGGATCAGGTTTGACACCCCTGGTCTAGACCATCAGTCCTACTGAAATGTGGAATGAGATTTAATTTTGGTTCACAAGTTATAACTACAATTAACCTTTATTCAATGAATACTTAATTTCAAATAATGCTAGTTATCTTTCTGAATTAACGGATTGACATTGGTTTCAAGAGATATTCAAAAAATTTGGCCTGGAAAAAATGAGTTGCATTGAGAGTGGTTTATCCTGCTCAATCTTGATGAAGTGCCATATTACACTTTGTGTATCTTTTATTTGGTTAAAGATAATTGACTCGTATTCACAGGATGTATACATGGTGGGATTGGTAATGGCCACAGAAAAAATCAATGCTGTGCGTTTTATATTAAAAAAGATATGCACCATCAAAAAGAGATATAGACCCCAAATTGTCAATTTTTTTCGCTAGATCGACAACTTGGGGGATCATTTTCTCAAATACTGCAGGTTTTTTCATGGAGAACTTTTTAAATATGATTCTTCATTCACTTGAGTCTCAGAAAAACCAAAAGTTAGGTAGTGCCCGAATTCTTGGAACGAAACTCCATTTCTAGGCTCATTTTCAGCTTTTGACTGCGGCCTAAAAGGGAAAACCGAGCCGAGCCGCCATTTTGAATCCTCATTCACGGCTGTAATGCAAATTGCTTCCTCCTCAGTATACAAGTGCACTTCCATGGCAGGAAAACAACTACATTTTGCTGCCTATGTAGTCCCCTATTTATACAAAATTGAGTCATTCAGGATTCAGCCATGTTTTTGCTCGGTGTTAGCAAATTACAGGTTTTTAGCTTTCTCCTGAAATGTTTTCTTTTATTTCTTCTTCCTCAGGGTAGTCAAACTTGCTTTTGCTGTGAACACTGTTGTTATCGCTATCCATGATGTAAAATTAATGCCATTTTCCTGAGAAATGCTGGCAAAAACTTAAGATTTTTGATAATCTTATAAATAAATCTCATCTCATTATCTCTAGCTGCTTTATCCTTCCACAGGGTCGCAGGCAAGCTGGAGCCTATCCCAGCTGACTATGGGCGAAAGGCGGGGTACACCCTGGACAAGTCGCCAGGTCATCACAGGGCTGACACATAGACACAGACAACCATTCACACTCACACCTACGGTCAATTTAGAGTCACCAGTTAACCTAACCTGCATGTCTTTGGACTGTGGGGGAAACCGGAGCACCCGGAGGAAACCCACGTGGACACGGGGAGAACATGCAAACTCCACACAGAAAGGCCCTCGCCGGCCCCGGGGCTCGAACCCAGGACCTTCTTGCTGTGAGGCGACAGCGCTAACCACTACACCACCGTGCCGCCCCCTTATAAATAAATCTTATAAAAAAAGATAAATGTAGACAAAAAAATTCTACTATGTTTGTTGTTGTTGTGAATGAGCGAATCACCAGAGGTCCATAACTGGGGTCCGTATCATAGGATACGGACTCGCTCGCCAGCCAATCAGAATGCAGGATTTGGACCACAAAAAAAATAACGTAACATATGTAGAATGTACCAAATATATCAATATTTTTATGGTTATACTAGTGCTTTTAGAGCTGCCTGCTCTAATCAAAGTTGAGTGTAAGAAAGGTATAATCCCCTCTGTCAGGAGATGAGGGACATGTAAAGAATGCCAATACTAGTTAAGTCATTAAAATGAAGAAAAGGGGGATATTTAACTTGCATAAGTAAGGTACCAAAAATGAGTCCTTGAAACTGATAATGAGCTGCTTGATATGGCTGTTTGATAGAGGTGGAGGCCCCTGTGAAATGATTCTTGGGCAGAAGGATTGCCTCCTGAATGGCACGCTAAGCCTTCTGAGGTGATACCTTCATCTCAGGGTAAACAGAAAGTGAAAGGTGAAAGTAAGGATTAAGAGTGGTTTATACACTGACCAGAAAATACTAACAAGAAGGTTAAATGATGTTTTGGTAAATTCTTAGACATGTGCCTTCACTTAACCTTGCTTAACTCATAATAGTGAAAGACACTTAATACTCCTGCAGTTTTAAAAGCCAAAATAGTCTGGGAAATTGCACGATAAAGGATGATTTGCTGTCTTCTAAGTGATGGGGCACAAAATGCAAAGGATATCGAAGTAATGGTGTATAACGGTATGTAGTGGAGAACAGGATTGCAAAGAATTGTGTAAAGAGAATTGAACAGGCGTGAACGAATTCAACTCCAGATTATATGTCTTCCCCTGCCTTTGTTTTTTTTTTGTTTTTTTTTTCCCTCTGGGGCGATATTTGCTAAACGGTTTTGTTCTTCAGTGAACAGTGATCAATCAGATTCATAGATTGGACATTATCCTTTAGTTCATACTGTGTATAGTAAATTAAAAAAAATATCAATGAATACCTGATGTGCATACAATGAGTGAAAGCATCGTTAGCCATAGCAGATTTGCTTAAACATTACACATAGCCATTAACATTGGTTAGAATGGACTTTGGTCTGTTATCTTTGCCCTCTAAGTAGGGAAAAATTTCAGTTTGTTATTTATCAGATTGTTATTCACAGTTTGAAAAAATGTCAGCACCAATTTTTTGTGAGTAATTACTGGATATCAAATTGTCCCTAGAATGAAAATTGGATGAATAATCTGCCTTGGGGATTTTTGCCTTGCTTACTCTTGACTAATTCTAAGGCTTTGAATTATTAAAAAGTGGTGAGCAATTCCTTTACTGTTATTTCACCTGAAGACTAACTATGTTTAGTCAGGTACCTGAATACACAGGGAGAATGGATTTCTGTTCAGCAGTGTTCTCCAGTCTTGGCAGTACTTGGGGGGAAATGCTTCATCTCAACCTCTTTAACTACCTGTTCCATGTGAATCCGCATTGATTTGAAGAGCCAGACAGAAGCATGGAGATTTATGGTTATATCTTATTCAGCAGTAATAGTGCTTTCTCCTTGGTAGTCATGAAGTGTGGTAATGCCCTTCCAGTCAATCTATAACATCAATGAATAATCAGCTACCACCCCTTTATAGGACAGAGGAAGAGATGTCAAGCCCTTCATTCCTTTCTTTCTTTCTTTCTTTCACATTCTCTTTTCCAATCCAAGCCATCTAAAAAGAAATAACCAGGATAACCAGAAAACACTTTTTAAATGATAACAAAGGTAGAACTAACCATTTTCTCACAGAGTGCACAGAGAGTCCACTGTCCTCAAGAAATCTGATCCGATGGTCAGTAAAAAATGGTTAAGTTTTCAGCCAAGACCTTGCCACTGATTTTTATTTTACATAACAGTTACAGCATTTGAATTTCCTATGACCAGTATCATTCCATTCTCATCAGAAAATCACCCATATCATCAGAAAATACACTGTCTACCTGCTGAACATGTGAAATTACAATCAATAGCCCTGCAGAAATAATAGCATTGTTCCACGTGAGGAGTACCAAATTCAAGAGGTTAACAAATGGACAAGGTGAGCTGAAGTTGAGGTAAAGTTACTTTAGCTGTGTCAGGAAGCAGACAGTAAATGGATGCAAATGCAGTAAAGAAGTTTTATTGAAAACAGGCAAACATCCAAAAATATGTAGCAAAATCATAGTCACAAAACAGGTAATGTTCAGACTATCAGAAAAAAAAGTCAGAGGAGCAGAATTTAAAAAAAAAATCACAATCTCAAAAAACAGAACAAATTCAAAACCAGAATTTCAACACAAAATAAACAGGCTTGTTAAGTCAAGTATGGCACACTGAGCACTACTTCACATTAAGTGTGTATGAGCCCTTTAAATAGAACTGGGTGGGACTGGAGGCATATGAAATATAGTTTTTTCATGATTTGCAAATAATCACATTCTGTTTTTATTTACATTTTACACAGCCCCCCCCTTTTTAGAACTAGGGTTGTAGAATATCTTTGTATGCTGTAGCATTTACTGTTTCCCTTCACTGTAACTAAGGGGTCCAAATCTGTTCCAGAATGACAATGCCCCTGTGCAAAAAGTGAGGTCCATAAAAACGTTGTGCTCAGGTTGGTGTGGAACAATTCAAGTGATCTGCACAGAGTCCTAACCTCTACCCCAGTGAACACCTTTGGGATGAATTGGGATTCTGATTGTGTGCCAGGCCTCTGTACCTGACTTCACAAATGCTCTTCACGAACACTCCAAAATCTAGAGGAATTTGTATCTAGTTTATAGTTAGAGAGATTAAATTTGTGTATAATCTTGAATTATAAGCCAGTGTCTCACACATAGTTTCTATCATACACATGAAAGGTTCATAATTATTTCCTGTTGCCATGTGCCTCTCAGTTGCTTTAACATTTGTGTGTTTATAGAGTTAATAATAGAGCAAATGTATAAAATTCTACCTTTTGTAGTAGACTTTTAATGAAACTGCTTATCTAAAAAAATGTGTACTCTGGTAGCTAAATTAAAAATTGAATCAATTCGTATTCAAGAGGTTAACAAATGGACAAGGTAAAGTGCACTAAGTGAGACTTTGTAAACAGTGAGTTGTGAACAATGCTGTATAAAAGCCAAAGTTTAATGTCATTGTGATTGTAGATTTGAGGGCCTTGCATAAATTTTTGAACACAAAGGGGGTTCCAAAATGATAATTAACCGTATAGAAAGATGACTAGAGTATCTTTTCTCTAGTCATGCAAAAATAATAGCAGTTACAAAATCAGGAGGGCCATTTCACCAAGTTTCTTTGGTTAATTTTGCCTCACACAATGGCTCATATTCTACCACAGGAAACATGCAATTAACTTTTCCAAATTATTTTTAAAAATGTTCTTTCTGACAAATACAAAAAATGAAGTAGGACAATCATTTAATGAAACCCATGTGACCTGCTAGAGAAAAGGGCAATGCGGACCATCTTAAAAGACCTTTCTTACAGCTTTTTGAAAGTGGGTCAAAGTTTTATTTAAAAAGGATATTAATGGAGCACCTAACCTCAATGCCTGGGTGTTTTAAGTATGCCATAATCAGTTTAATTAGGATGATCTGAACAAGTGCAAAACAGTCAGTCTTTTGAGATTTTGTAGATTTAATTTAGAACCGGGTATTCTTCCAGTAGCCAATACAGAAAGGATATTAAAAAAATGAAGATATTTGATTAAATTCAGTTCAAATGCAAATAATGAAACTTCAATTTCTACCTCTACATCAGAGATGGTACTGAAATTTGAACACGATGTGCCATGGCAAGTGGTTGAACTGTAACAATAAACAGTAAAGGAGACAGAAGGCCTGCTTATCTTGTATTAATCTGAAGATTAAAACACTAAGACTTTAGATTTGTACAGACTGAAGTCCATTCCATAATATCTGTGTTTTCCTCTGCATTCAGTCAGTGGGTAATGGAGCAGCATAAGCAGTATAAAAATAATGTTAAAAGGATTTATATACTTGTATAATAAATTACATAAGTTAAGCATTAAATTACTTTAAATTGGACAGGTTTTGCGAGCACAATATCATGTTAACACATGATAATTATTATATCAATTTCCCTTGCCAGTTAGCAAGGGTGAGTCTTGCCCTTTCTTAGCTAGTTTACCAAGCACCATTTCCACAGCATCACAATTCAACCTCTGATGTTGCTGGCATGACAGATAAAGGTTTTTAAAATCATTTTGAAACAAGGGTTGGTGGACAGACATGTCCTTGCATTGGTTCAAATCCAGTTTCTGTCCCCCATCTCAGAATTAGCTCGAGTTTGCAAGAGAAATCACTAAAATAGAAAAGGTCTAAACTTGTGCCCAGCTGCCATAACCTGATTCACTTGGAATGCTATTGTGCGGTGGTGACCGCAAAAGAACAGGGGTAGGGTTCCCGATAGCGTTGCACTTATAAGCAACAAACGTTGTCTCTGTATGTGGCTGTCCTGAACACATCTGTAAGAAGGACTTATACTGTATTTATTTCATTTATATTCATCTCATCTCATTATCTCTAGCCGCTTTATCCTTCTACAGGGTCGCAGGCAAGCTGGAGCCTATCCCAGCTGACTACGGGCGAAAGGCGGGGTACACCCTGGACAAGTCGCCAGGTCATCACAGGGCTGACACATAGACACAGACAACCATTCACACTCACATTCACACCTACGGTCAATTTAGAGTCACCAGTTAACCTAACCTGCATGTCTTTGGACTGTGGGGGAAACCGGAGCACCCGGAGGAAACCCACGCGGACATGGGGAGAACATGCAAACTCCACACAGAAAGGCCCTCGCCGGCCCCGGGGCTCGAACCCAGGACCTTCTTGCTGTGAGGCGACAGCGCTAACCACTACACCACCGTGCCGCCCTTCATTTATATACTTATGTAAAAAATGTATGTAAGTTAAGCATTACATTACTTTAATGTACAGGTTTTGCTAGCACAATAGCAACTTTGCTAAGAGCTTCTTTGCAATGCATGTCCTCACTAAAGCATTAGTAGTTGTTAAATCCAGTCAGTGAGGTCACATGGTGCTAATTTTTAACCAAAAAACAATGAAATATCTCATTCTCATCTCATTACCTCTAGCCGCTTTATCCTTCTACAGGGTCGCAGGCAAGCTGGAGCCCATCCCAGCTGACCACGGGCGAAAGGCGGGGCACACCCTGGACAAGTCGCCAGGTCATCACAAGGCTGACACATAGACACAGACAACCATTCACACTCACACCTACGGTCAATTTAGAGTCACCAGTTAACCTAACCTGCATGTCTTTGGACTGTGGGGGAAACCGGAGCACCCGGAGGAAACCCACGCGGACAACATGCAAACTCCACACAGAAAGGCCCTCGCCGGCTCCGGGGCTCGAACCCAAGACCTTCTTGCTGTGAGGCGACAGCGCTAACCACTACACCACCGTGCCGCCCCCCTCCAATGAAATATAAAGTGCTTTATAAAGTATTGTTATTTAGTATTATGTATATAACATGCTAACTAATAATTGAAACTATTTTACATTTTTGAACAAGAAAATTTTTTTTATTCCAAGTGTTTTTCAATTAAATAAACAAACATTTACACAAAAGAATGAGCAAATAATAAGCTCAATAATTAAGTAAAATGTTTTCACTGTGCCTGCTCATTTCACTGTTACCCAATTTAGAGCTTAGTTTCCCTTATAAATCAGCATGCAGTTGAGTGGTATTTGACATGTGCAATGGGAGCAAAGAAAATAAGGAATTCTAAGCAAAGAGTAGGGGAGCAGAAGTGAGGAGAGAGAGGGAAACGGTGACCAGTGGTGACATGTCCACTGTGGCTCTCCTGATCCCAGAGGCAGAATGCGTCCTTGCAATACTGGGGCAAACAGCCACAGAGGACATACCTGGAGGCATTTATGTCCTGCCTCCTCATCCCCTGGACCCTCTCAGCTGCCTGCTTCCCAGGCTGCAGGCAGACAGACTCCCACTGGCTGAGTGTGTCAGTACAGCCAGGAGCTGCTCAGCACTGAGAAGGAGCAGTTCCAGTTGCTCTGAGACCTACATGAGCAAAAGGAGCGGCACCATCAAGAGTGGATGGGCCTTCAATGGGCAAAACTAGACCTGCTGGTCAGACAAGTGGAGTTTCAGAGTGGATTCATTGGAGTGCAGACATGATTATTTTAACTGTTATTCACGATGCCAAGTTGACAATGCTTTGCCCTTATATATGCACACTGTTACAGGTGCAGCAATTCGGCTTATTTGTGACACTAAATTGAATAATAACTAGCCTACTAATGGAGTTAAATTTGCTTAAAATGTCAATGTAACATTACAATATTTCATTTAATACATGTAATTCCATAGCACATTGAAATATATTCATAATGTTATGCATATATTTATTTAATAATTAACTCAATGTATTTGCAATGTACAAGCAAAAGAGAATTCAACAACAATTTTCACCCACTGATTGGAAGAGACCCTCGGAGATGCATGTGTATTCTGTGTATTCGGCTGAGAGAGAGGTCTTAAGACGTTCTTTGCTGTGAAAGAGTGATCCAGGTCCATTATAACTTAAGTGTGAACTAAAGTACTACTTTGGCTCCAATGATGTTTGGGAAAGCCGCATTAGCTTAAAGATGGTTCTTAAGAGGCAGTTAAAGATGCTCTTGGCATTAATAGGCTTTTGGGAAACCCATCCCAGCCCGTAATGCGTGGTAGCATAGACACTTTATTGCCGAACTTCTACAGTTTACCAGTTTACAAGGTGTATCCTTCTTATTTTTATCATGCTGTCACATTTTTTAAATTCTGTATAAAAAAGAAGAAATACAAGATTTCATTTTGCATATTCTGCCAACGGCACAATGGTGTAGTGGTTAGCACTGTCACCTCACAGCAAGAAGGTCCTAGGTTCAAGCCCAGCGGCCGGCGAGGGCCTTTCTGTGTGGAGTTTGCATGTTCTCCCTGTGTCTGCGTGGGTTTCCTCTGGGTGCTCCGTTTTCCCCCACAGTCCAAATACATGCACGTTAGGCTAATTGGTGACTCAAAATTGACCGTAGGTGTGAATGGTTATAACTTGGTGACTTGTCCAGGGTGTACCTGCGGCTACAGATGATGGATGGATGTTCTGCCAACAGTGGGGGAAGTATTATTGCAAAATTAGTGACAAATATTTGGTGAATAAAACATAATAAGCATGCACAACATACCTAATAAAACATACATAGATTGAAAGCTTCTTATTGCAATTCAGGCTAAAAAAAATAAAATAAAAATCAGAGAGACCATTAAGAGAGAGGTTTAAATTTTTTATCCTTTGGAGCTTAATGGTATGAGTGGTTTTGTTAAACTTCTTAAATAAATAAATAAATTCTGCAAAGAAGACCAGATGACCAAAAAGTTGTGTGCACAAGGTTGAAGGTTTGACTTCATTAAAAATAAAGTTAGCAGAGCTTCTTCAGCTCCTAATTACTGAAGTTCTTCAGTTTATAAAAGCAACTTATATGAAAACACGATAAACACCAAACAAGATCAATGCCTAAAGGATAACTCAACAGATTGTAGAAAGCATGGAACACTGTTATTTCTAAAAGTGAAAAAGGCCTTCATGTTTTCTTTGAAATTAGGAAATAAAATAGCAGAGAATTCACTGACCCAGAATGTACCAGAATTAACATTAGTGCACTTTTTGTTGTGTTATTATTCTTGGTCATTTATTTAACTGATGACTGTAGATAATGCAAGTAAAAATAAACTCATTTTACATTTTATTGCCTGTAACCATTTAACTTTCTTCAATGTCAATTGGTTGTTTTGTTTATTGTCTTGATTATTCACAGGTGGGTGGCATGGTGGTGCAGTGGTTAGAATCAAGAACAAGTTCCTATTAAAGTGGCTGGTGAGTGTACGTGTGTGCGCATATATATATCACACACACACGATATATATATATACGTATGTGTGTGTGTGTGTGTGTGTGTGTGTGTGTGTGTGTGTGTGTGTGTGTGTAATATATATGTGTGTGTGTAATATATTATATATATATAAAAGTGTGTGTAATATATGTCATGTCATACATGTCAACCTATACAGATTGTCCGGAAATTATACGGATTTTAGCTCATTTCAAGGGTGTACGGGCGTATAAACAAAGTCTTACGGATTTTCAGTATTTTCTGACCTAAATTTATTTTGTGTATCTTACTTGAACATCGTCAGCTGATCGTCGCAAAAACATACAAAAGCTCGATTTATAGACAAAGAACAGGGTGTATGCAGGGGCAGATAACCCAGACTATGTGAAACCAGATGTTTATTCCTCAAGCCTCGTGCAGTATCGCGACTGCGAGACTTCACTCGTTCCGGTCATGCGCACGATCTGCATTTAAACGCACCAAATGGTCATTGTTCGAACGATTTTCTCATTGTGCTGAGTGAAAGAATGGGAACACCAAGAAAGAAAATGAGATACGGTGGGCGGTATCTTCCTGAATGAAAGGAGACATTTAATGGTGTCATTGTTCAGGCGAAAAATGAGGAGTACACGCACTGCACAGTTTGTGTGCGAGATATAAAAGTTGTGGCATCTGGAGTTTACGATGTGAGGTCCAAACTACATCAGCGAAATTTGCACCAGAAACAGAATCAGCCGCAAATGACGATGTTTGCAAAGCCTAAGACCGATGATCAACCAACAAGTGTAATAAGAGCAGAAGTTACGATCTGTAATTTTATT